>NC_133658.1:30079081-30351404 GCF_037893015.1 Macrotis lagotis
CCTGATAGAGACCATACAATTACTATAAGACTAAGAGAAGCATATAAAGGCAAACAGAAAGAGAACTCATAAGGAACTTAATTAGTTTAAATAATTTGTATTTTTACATGGGAAGATAATACTTATAACCCAAAATAAGTTCTCAGACTAGGGCAGTTGAAGTATATATAGACTGAGGAGACATGTGTGAGTTGAATATGATGGACTGATATATAAAAAATAAATTAAGGGTGAGAAAGTGAAATGGAAAATATGGAAAAGGAGAAGTTTATTGTCATAAGCTAATTCACATAAAAGAGACAGAAAAAAATTTATAATGGCCAGGAAAAAGGGAGAAATAAAAGGAAACGAGTGATTCTTGCTCATCAGAATTGACATAAAGAGTGAATAACACACAATCTATTAGGTATAGAATTCTAAATTGTCCTACACAAAAGTAAGAGGAGAAGGGAATAAGAGGAGGCTGATAGAAGGGAAGGATTAGGGAGGAAATCAGAACCAAAGTACTTGTGGAAGGAGAAAAAAAAGAATAGAATAAACAGAGGAGATGTAAAACAAAACAAAATATAGTGGAGCCAGAGTAATTTGAAAAAATTTTGAAACAAGTTTCTTCTTTCTCAAACCTATGAAGAATGAGTTAAATATATGAGATAAGACACTGTTCCCCCAATTGATAAATGACCAAAAGATATGTACAGTCTTCAGATGAACTAATAATAGATATGTATAGCCACATGAAAAACAAAAGTTCTAACTTACTATTGATTAGGAAAAAATGGAAATTAGGGCCAGCTAGGTGGCCTGTGGATAGAGCAACAGTTTTGGGGCCAGTAGAACCTGAGTTCAAACCACCTCAGACACTTAATAAAAGTCGCTTAACCCCATTGCCTTGAAAAAAGAAAGAAAAAGAAAAAATTGCAAATGAAATAATTTGAAATACTAACTTATAAATTAGGACAGGACAGAAAAGAAAAATGACAAATGTTGGAAGGGATATGGAAAATGAGAATTTACTTACTGTTGTCTCACTTGTGAACTGATTCAACTATTCTGTAGCAATATAGAATATGCTTTAAGTTTGGCTATAAATCCATGTGTAGCTTTGACTTATCAATGCCACTAGATTGTATATCCCAAAAGAGAAACAAAAATGAAAAGATGATATTTGTTCAAAATATTTTCTTCTGTCAAAGAATTGAGAATTGAGGAAATTCCCATCAGCTGGGATATGGCTGAACAAATGTGTTATGCAAAACTCAATAAATAAAATCTTTCTAAAGTTAAAAAAAAACAAATTGTGTTATTGCTAATGAATGATGAGCAGGATGCTCTCAGAAAAATTTGGAAAGACATATAAGTTGACATATAAGTGAAATATACTGTGTACAAAGCAATAGAATTATGTTAAGATCATTAGCTATAAGTAATGATATAAGTAATTTCTGCAATACAATGAGCCAAAACAACTCTGAAGTTCTATGATAAAAATGTCTATTCATTCTCAGAAAAAAACAATATTATGAATAGATTAAAGCAAACTATTTTAGCTTTCTTTACTTTTATTTAGGGCTTAGGGAGTTTCACAAAATGACTAGAAATGTTTTCATGTCTATACATATATAACCCTATTTCAATTGTTTGGCTTCTGATAGAGAAGAGTAGAGAAAGGAAAAAGACAGGTAATTTGGAAGTGAAATATTAAAAATGAATGCTATTTTTTGTTTTGTAACAGAGAATAAAATTAAATACCAAAAAAGGAAAAAAAAATCCTTCTTATCTAATTGCTTTCATTACAGCTTGGCACAGAGTAGATAGAAAGCCATTATCAGAAAGACCTGAGTTCAAATTGGCCTCAGTTATTCATAACGTGTGTACCCTGGACAACTCACTTAAGCTTTTTTGTCTTTGTTTTCTACTGTAAACTGAGATGGAGGAAGAAATTGCAAACCACTCTAGGATATCTGCCAATAAACCTTCAAATAGGGATATGAGCAAGACACAACTGAACAATAACAAAAATAACAATTACCCTGTCTCTTGCTTGATTTGTGCCTTGATTTGTATATATTTGTTTGCATTTTGTCTCCTCTGTTAGACTCTAAGTTCCTTGAGGGTAGTGACTGCCTTTAATTTTATTTGTATCTCCAACATTTAGCTCAATACCTACCACGTAGTAGGCACTAAATAAATGCTTTTTAATTCAATTAATTTGAATTAATAAAATCTAAAAGATTATATTATTGAAAAACATCTGAAAGGCAATGAGAGAAAAATAGCATAGAAATTCTAGATTATCTAGAAATACAATTCAAATGGATTATGTCTTCAAAGCGATAGTTTCAAGGAAATTATTTTTATCTAAGATTGGAAAAGATAGAGTAATAGTATGTTATATGAAACAAATATATTTGTGTAAATGTAGTAAGAAAATTGCAAGTAGGGAAAACAGGAAAATAAAAGATTTTGTAAATATTAAAAAAAAGAAAAGTTTAGTCTTGATAAAAGAAAAGGTCTCTTGCAATTAGAGGAAAAGTTGTGGTTTACTTGTTAGTCTTGAGTCCTTTGAAATTTTAAGCAGAAACTGAATGAGTACACTTCTCACATATTGTTTAAAGAGATTCTTAAGTCCTTATTGAGAGATGCTAAAAGGTTTGCATTTTATGAAAGTCAATCTCTTTCTTTATATGTGACACAACTGAAGTCCAGAATAGTGACTTGCCCAGCATCATAAAACTAGTCTTTGAGGTATTATTCAAACTGAGATATGCATTTTTCCATGTATAAAAATGGTAGATTATCATGCTGACCATGCAATAGGTTGGATTCAATGACCACTGGGAAAACTTCCAGTTTTAACATTTTATTACTCAATGATATTATTTCTGCTATATGGAGACAGGGTACAGTTAGCTATGCACCATTTACCACAAATGTTTAAGTTTCTGTAAAGAAGTCTGCACAAGGAGACAAATTCTATTGCTTTGTTTAAAGTGAAATACTCATTGACAAGCCTTGCCCTTCCTGGGAGGGCAACTAAACCATCATTAATGCCCTCTGTGGAGCCATCTGTCCGCTAACCTCACTGGGCTTGCTGCTGTTTATATTCTAGCACTTTTGATGCATGGATGATGTGAAGACAGGGGTGTGATGACTTGAGAGATAGTCCTCCCTGTGTCTCTTGATTCATCCTGCTGTGAGAGTCCATCTGGGACAGCTCTATAAGGCACCTAAAACCAAGAACACCTTCCAAACAGAAGGCAATTAAAACCTGCAAAAATGTGTCTCTCAGGATGATGATATACTGGTCACTTCCATTTGTAATGTGAATAAAAATTGCTTAATTAAGCCTGACATATCACTTCAGAATTAAATACTTGAAGCATCTCAGCAGTCCTTGATGAAGATGATTTCATAAAGACAGATTGTAAGTGTAAGACTGTGGCATTGTCTTTTCTCTGTTTCCTTGATCTCTCTCAAGCCAATGTTTTAACAGAGTTTTCAGTATGGCAAATCTTTTAGGAGCCTTAGAAACAATATCCTTCAATAACTATTTTCTTTGACCTGGGAGTTTGTTGTCTAAGAAAATAAGCTGAAGTATATTTGAGTTGAAAAGTACCTTATTTTTTATGGGGATGGGTCAGGTGGGGGTGAGAACGCCTTCAATTGTAAGGTTTATAATTTGCTTACATTTATGATATTTGGTCCATCAACTCATTTTTTTCATTGGCTATTCCAATCATTCTGGAATATACTCAAATAATTGAAAATTTCACATATTTTATCATGCCTTTTCAGGTCTTGTCAACTTTCAATTCCTTCCCCTTTCAGAATACCCTCCATCAAATTTATATATTTTACATGAACTTGACTTTTTAAATTTTGTCTCATTTATTAGAATGCAACCTCCATGAGGGCAAAAATTATATTCTTGTCATACTTGTACAGTCTCAATTTAACACACTATCAGGCATTAGTAAACACTTTATGAATTCCTGTTGCTTTGGTTCAGGAAATAATTCTAAGAAAGCAATGGGTAGAGAGAATCAAATGATTAAATGGATAATTTTGATAATATAACATTAAATAGACTTATAAAAATAGATCCATTATATTCAAGATTAATAGAGAAGTAATTAGTTTGGGTAAAAATAGATCAATTTTCTCTGATAAAGATTGATGTTCCTAAAATCCATAAGGATTTAAATTTATATGAATAAGAAAAAGAAGAAAACATCAATAAATAAGTGGTCTAAGAATATCATTACACAGTTCTCATGGAAAGAAGCTTCAATTAGGCTTATGCAGTAAAAGATTCTAAATCACTATAAATCAGAGCAATCGAAATTAACAAAATTCTAAGATTCTGTCTCACATCAACCAGATTGGTCAAGATAGAAAAAAAGGAAAAGAATGAATAATGAAGAAACTTAAGGAAAACGGGCACATTGTTGGAATTATTAATGAGTTCAACCATTCAAGAAATCAATTTGGAATTAAACAAAAAAAGATATTTTAAGTTAGCTCAACTATGTCTTCTCCTTGTTAAGATTTCAATCTCAGGCACTTTCCTTGTACTTTGTAAGGCTAGGATTGCACCAGGATTCCCTATAGATGATGTATGGATTTATAAACACCAAATCCATAGATTATTGGACCTGGGAAGGACCTTACACAAAAGTCGGCCTTAAATAAATTTGTGATGAATTATTTTTAAAAAATAGTTCAAAGAAAGATGAAACAATCCTGTACATATAAAATTTAAAATTAATGAGAAAGTAGTCAAATTGAGGAACAAGTGATATGTGGAGTTTAACTGAGATTTTAGGAGAGGATACCTAAAGTGAAATGATCTAGAGAAGGTTATATTATTATTATTATTATTATTATTATTTATTATTATTATTATTATTATTATTATTATTATTATTATTTAACCATTTCCCATTCTCTTCTTAAAATATAATGGCCAACTTAAGGCCAAGATGGCAGAGAGAAACATACATTGTTTTAAGGGTTCTTGGTTTTTCCTCAGAACCAACAACAATCAAACTTGTTAACAGATTTTTAGAAGAGTCTTGGCAGTTGGAGTAGAAGTCTTTTCAGTTTGTGCAAGGGGAGGACTAGGAAAGCTCCTCAGCTGACCAGAACATCCATTCACTCAGAGTGACTTGTCTGAACTGCCCAACCACAACCGCCCCTGCCCCATAGGAGTCCTTGGGATTTTTGTGGGAGGGCCAAGATTTCTCCAATACAAACAGAGAAACAGTCCCAGGTGTTCATAACTTTCCCCAAGGCCAGGGTGTGGGCAGCAGACTTCAACAGTTTTGATTATCCAGAGAGATTCTCTGGCTTTTCCAGCCCTAAAGTCCTTGTCCAGGACAGAACATGATTCTAGTAATCTACTTTTAATAAACCTAAATATTCCAGTTTCTTGGATAAAAACCCATTCTTTACTAAAAATTGTAGGAAAAACTGGATCATAATAAGGCAGATACTAGGCATAGACCAATATTTCACATCCTTAAGCAAGATAAGGTCAAAATTGGTACAGACTTTAGATATAAAATTTAATATTATAAGCCAATAAGGAGAACAATGAATAGCTTACCTGCCAAACCTTTAGAAAAGGGAGTAGATTATGACAAAGAAAGAATATTATTTTAAAAAATACTGGATAATTTTGTTTAAATTAAATTTAAAAGGTTTTGCATAAACAGAATCATTGCAAAAAACTTAAGGAATGTAATGTTAGTAAACAATTTTTACAACTAGTGTTCCTGGCAAATTACTCATTTCTAAAACATATAAAGAACTGAGTCAAATTTATTTAAAAATAAGTCATTTCCCAATTCATAAATTATCAAAAGATATGAAAAAGCAATTCCAAGATGAAGAAATCTAAACTATCTATAGTCATATGAAAAATTGCTTTTTAAAAGTTAGTGAATGGGGGCAGCTAGGTGGCACAGTGAATAGAGTACTGCCCCTGGAGTCGGGAGGACCTGAGTTCAAATACAGCCTCAGACACTTAATAATTACCTATCTGTGTGAACTTGAGCAAGTCACTTAACCCCATTGCTTTAAATAAATATTTTTTTAAAAAAGTTAGTGAATGTAAATTAGTAAAGAGCACTTTCAACAATAAGGTGTGATAATCAACTATGGTGGACATGTTCAATTCAGCAGTAAAATAATAAAATACAAGGAATGGGAGAAAGGGATAAGGGGGGAGAAGGTTTATGTGATAAAAGAGGGGAAATTGTGGGAGAGGGAAGTCAGATAAAAACAATTTTGAGGAAGGACATTGTCAAAAGAGAGAGAATAGAATAAATGGGAGTGGGAAGGAGTAGATGGAAGGAAATACAGTTAGCAATAGTAACTGTGGGGAAAGTCCTAGGCTGCTAATGTAAGGATTGTTTCTGCAGTTGAGACAACATTCTCTGAATATTTTAGTCAAATCAGAGTCATTATCATTGAATGAGGAATGAAAACAAAGAAACAGAAATAGAAAAAATGTACCAAAAGTCATGGAAATTAGGTGATAGAGAATTAGCTACATGATTGGAATATAGTGAAGACTAGAAAAATCAAAAATAGATTCAATAAATTGAAATAAAGATTACTCTGAATTGTTATTGAATAGAGAAATTCAAATTAAAACAGCTCTCACATATGACCTCATACCTCTCAGACTGGCCATTATGACTAGAAAGGAAAATGATCAATGAAGTAGGGAATGTGGGAAAGTGGGGGACATTAATGCATTGTTGGAGGAGTTGTGAAATGATCCAAACTTTCTGGAGAGCAATTTGGAATTATACCCAAAGAGCAATGAAGATATGTATACTCTTTGCTCCAACAATAACACTACTGGATCTGTATCCTGAAGAGATCATGAGAAAAGGGTAAACCTTCCACACATACAAACATATTAATATCAATTATTTTTGTAGGGGATGCCCATCAATTGGGGAATGGCTAAAGAAATAGTGTCAAATGTTTATGATAGAACACTATTGTCCTATCAATCATGAGACATGGAATTTCAAAAAGGTCTGGAAAGACTTGCATAAATTGATGCTGAGTGAAATGAGCAGAACAAAAACATTAAACATGATAACAACAAGGGGTGATAATCAACCATGGTGGACTTGTTCCATTCTGGAAGACAACAATCAAATATAATTTTAAAAGATTTGTGATGTAATAAATATGATATAGAAATCTATCTTACCCTAGATGAAAAAGGAGAGCAAAGGAATGGGAGAAAGGGCACAAGGGAAGGGGAGTATATGTGAGAGAATAGAGGGAAAATTGTAAGAGAGGGAAGTCAGATCAAACCCAATTTTGATGAGGGACATGTTGAAAGGAAAGAGAGAATAGAATCAATGGGAATGGGGAGCAATAGATGGAGGGAAATAGTTATCAATAGTAACTGTGGGGAAAATATTGAACCAACTTCTCTGATGGACTTATGATAAAAAATGTGGTCCGTCACAGATTCAATGGTATCTGAACACAGACTGAAGAACACTTTTTTTTCTCTCACTTTATTTTTCTTGAGATTTCTCTATCATTGTGGAGGAAGGGGGATTAGGATTACTTTTTCAACAGACTATTGTAGTAATGAAAAATAAACTAAATGTAAAAAATGAAAGAATAAATGAAAGAAAAAAAGACTTGTGATGGAAAATACCATTCATAGGAACTGTAGACTTTATTTTTTTAATTTACTTTTATTAAAGATATTATATGAGTTTTACAATTTTCCCCCAATCTTACTTCCCTCCTACCCCACAGAAAGCAATCTGTCAATCTTTATTTTGTTTTCATGTTGTACCTTGATCCAAATTGAGTGTACTGAGAGAGAAATCATATCCTTAAAGAAGATACAAGAAGTCTAAGAGGTAACAAGATCAGACAATAAGATATCTGTTTTTTTTTCTAAATTAAAGGGAATAGTCCTTGCACTTTGTTCAAACTCCACATCTCCTTATCTGGATACAGATGGTACTCTCCATTGCAGACAGCCCAAAATTGTTCCTGATTGTTGCACTGATGGAACGAGCGAGTCCTTCAAGGTTGATCATCACCCCCATATTCCTGTTAGGGTGTACAGTGTTTTTCTGGTTCTTCTCATCTCACTCAGCATCAGTTCATGCAAATCCCTCCTCCAGGCTTCCCTGAAATTTCATCCCTCCTGGTTTCTAATAGAACAATAGTGGAACTGTAGACTTTAAATGAAGACCAAAGCTTATTATCTTCAATTTTTAAAAGTTTTCATACATTATTTCTTTTATTTCTCTCCAATGCTTTCTTTCTTCCATTTGAATCTGATTCTCTCACAACATGACCAATATGGATCTATGTTTACAAGGCTATGAATGTAAAAGCTATTTCAACTTGCTTTCTGTCAGAGGACTGGGGAGGGGAGGTAGGGAAAAATGCAAAAGTCAAAACCATGGGAAAAAAATGATTGGTTGAAAACCATCACTGGGGGCAGCTAGTTGGCACAGTGGATAGAGCACCATTCCTGGAGTCAGGAGTACGTGAGTTCAAATCTGACCTCAGACACTTAATAATTACCTAGTTGTGAGACCATGGGCAAGCCACTTAACCCCACTGCCTTGCAAAAACAAAAAAAAATCACTGCCTGTAGTTGGAAAAGCAAATAAATAAAATATTTTTAAAATAGTAGTCTAGGTTTTTTGAGATAAAATAGAGACATATTTTTCTTAGAAATTTTAAGTTATCAAAGAGAATTTATAACTCTATATATTCTTTACTGAAAGTAAAGGCACCAATTCACCCATTAAAAAATCTATTGTAAGTCAATGACTGAGAATATGTCATGCTGTCAGTGGTTGTTTGGGATGTGTCTAACTTCTCCTCTCCCTATATTTGTTAGAACTCTGCTGGGAAAAGACAAGTTGAATGTGATAAATGTACTTGGAAGGACACATTTTCTTTCTATAAGACATGTAAGTAAATTATTTTTATGTTTCTCAAATTTTCTCCTCAACTAATAAATGAGAGTTATATTAGGTCAGGCAATGTTAGTATTTATGACCTCTAATCTGTATCCTAAATGGAATAGGACCTACCAATAGAAGTCCATGTACCAGTTTCCTAGGCTGCTAATGTAAGGATTATGTCTGCTGCTGAGACAAAATTCTTTGCATATTTACTCAAACCAGTCACCCTCATTGAAATGAGGAATAAAAACAAAGAAAGAAACAGAAATAGAACAAAATGAAACAAAAGTCTTGGAAATGAGGTAATAGAGAATTAGCTACATGATTGGAAAGTAGTGGAGGATGAAATGGTCAAAAATGTTTATTATGTAACTAATATGTAATCAGATTTTGTGCTAAATATTGGAGATACAGAGAAAGGTAAATGATAGACCCGACTTTCAAGAAGCTCACAATCTAATGGGGGAAGAATATACAGTCAAGTTGTATGCAAGATAAAGTAAAACTAATCTCCTGATGAGAGGTCATAGAGGATCAAGAAAAGATTATTATAGAATTTTGAATTTTATCTAGGATTTAAGGATATCCAGGAAAACATGAATAACCAGCAATAATGCCTGGGGTCTGGAATTAGCTTTTCTAGTACAGGAAATGACAAGGAGGTCAGGGTACATGTATCATGAAGTTATAATATGACTGGGAGAGTGTAATAGGACTGCATTACAACATTTAAATATGATCTTTGGGGCGGCTAGGTGGCACAGTGGATAGAGCACCAGCCCTAGATTCCGGAGTACCTGAGTTCAAATCTGGCCTCATACACTAATAATTACTTAGCTGTGTGTCCTTGGACAAGTCACTTAACCCCATTGCCTTGCAAAAAAAATCGAAAAAAATAACAATAATAAATATGATCTTTGCTGTGAATCACAATAGCTTAATGAATGATGAAGTGAATTGTAAGCAGACTTGTAACAAAAGAACATTAATTTGATCACTGAATTTTGGTAGATGGCAGTGATAGAGATTTGGGGCATGTACACCAATTAGCAAACTAGTGTTTTAATTCAATCACAAGATGACAAGAACCTCGCCCAACATGCTGGCACTGTTTGAGGAATGAAGTGGATTTATTTGAGATACGTTTCAGTGATAAAATGTGGGTGACTCCTCAATTGTAAAGGTATGGGTGCATGTGAGAATAGTAGTTCTATCAATAGTAATGGGGAAAGGATGAAGAGGTGGGAAGATAATAAGTACAATTATATACAAGTTGAGTTTAAGATTGTGCATGGGTAGGGGTGGCTAGGTGGCATAGTGGATAAAGCACTGGCCCTGGAGTCAGGAGTACCCGGGTTCAAATCCGGTCTCAGACACTTAATAATTACCTAGCCATCTGGCCTTGGGCAAGCCACTTAACCCCATTGCCTTGCAAAAAACCTAAAAAAAAAGATTGTGCATGGGTTATTAAATTAAAGATGCTTAATAGGGAATTGGAGATGTGTCTGAAGGTCATGAGAGAAGCTGAGGCTCAATGAGTAGAATCATCAACATAAAGGTGGAAATTTGATGAGATATCACGGAACCTTCACTTTTAGCAGTCAGGATTTCGGTGAAGATAATTCAAAGGCAACTGAAAAGAAAGACATATAGTAAGAAAACCAGGATAGAATATCACCATAAAAAAACAAGAAAGAATAATTTGTGAAAAAAGAAAAGAGTGACAGTTTCAGAGCCTTCAGAGAGTCCAAGAAAAATGTAGAAAACAAAGGTCAATATATTTAGCAATTATGAGATTATTCTTAATTTTGGAAGGGATTTTTGGTTGATGATGGAGTAGAAAGTCAATCCACAGAAAATACAAAAAGACTGAGTGAGAAGAAAGGAAGGGGAGGATTGGTTAAAAAAAAAGCTGCCAAAGGAAGCTAGTCACAGAAAGACAGAATAGATATACCATGATACTAAGTAGGAATCAATTGTGAAAATGTTTTGAAGATATTGAAGACATGTACATATTTGGCAGGAAAGAAGCCAATGGAAAAGAATTTAAAAATATGTGAGAGAATGTATGAGGGAAACAGAAAAAAAAACAGAATGAAATCAATCTCTTGTGCACATAGAGGGATTTTCTTCTAAATGGAGAAGGGCCACTTCATCATGTGTCATGGGGTGAAGGAGGTGATACTGGCAGAATTCATCAAGTTAATATAATATGAGGAGAAGGAGAGAAGAGGCAGATTTTGGTGAATGGCTTCATTTTTTCCCAATAAAATATGAGGCAAGGTTCATAGCCTTATGGGGGGTAGTAGAAGCAGAGAATAGGAAGGATGAAAAGAGTTGGAAGAATTGACTGTGGAGAGTGGCAATGTAAGTTAGGTAGAGAGGAATGAAAAATTTCCTTGAAACAATGAATCCCCCATTGGGGAAATGTAACATCAATTATTCAAAAATCTAGATTTAGACAGTATTTCAGAAAAAAAATCTATTTTAGTTTTCTCATTTTTTCAAATGAAGAAAATGAGTTTTGGTGTAATGGAATATTTCACCCAAAGTTATATACAATGTGTCAAATTTGCCAGAGACTGATGTTCTATCCTTCCAATACAGAAGATTTCGAAAACTTAGGTGACCAATGAAAAACTTCTTTCATATGCAACTCTTCATCTATTTCATAATATGAATTAATTTCTCTTAGCTTTGATGAAAATTCTCCCAAGTATAAGCTAAACATATTTACATTAATTTGGTGGGATTTTTTTTGTAAGGTAAATGGGGTTAAGTGGCTTGCCCAAGGCCACACAACTAGGTACTTATTAAATGTCTGAAACCGGATGTGAACCCAGGTACTCCTGACTCCAAGGCCGGTGCTTTATCCACTATGCCACCAAGCCACCCCCTTGAAACAATTTTAAATGAAATATCTAAAAAAGACAAAAAAATTACAGAACTCACAAAAAAGTCAATGAAATAACTATTAACTCAATTTATCTTTGACAGACTTCAGGAAACATCTGTCTCACTTGGGTCAAAGGCGGAATCACCATCTATTGTATGCAGAAACCAGCAGAAGGCTCATAATCACAGTGCTGATACTAGCTCAATTGCCAGCAGTACAACAGGCCATCAATGAAGGCTCTAGCAGCAGTGCTGAAAGTATAAAGTGAGTCCCAGAACAGTACTATTATAGACAGGAGTGGGTCAAATTAAGTTAACAAAGAGAGCAAGTTGTCAGTACCTAAGAACACAGTGTGAAAAACCAGTGAACAAACTCCTGACCCCAAACAAAATTTTCTTTTAAAAAAGTAAAAAAAAAAGCCTAAACAACCTGAACATATGGCCCCTGTATCCCAGGAGCAGTGTTCAACTTTCAAAATGAGAAAAAAAAAAGAGTCCTAACCATAAAATGTACTATGGTGACACGGATGATGAAAACACCATCTCAGAAGAGGAACACAATGACTAGATGTCTGCATTGTGAAATTGTCATTGGTCTCAAATGATAATTGACCTTAAATCCAAAAAGTATTCTTGAAAGAGCTCAAAAAGAATTTTAAAAAACAAATAAGAGAGGTGAAATAAAACTTTAGAATAGAAACGAGAGTCATGAAAGAAATTTCTGAAAAAATTGGGAAAGGAAAACAATAACTTTAATGATAAAATTTACGGAGTAGAAAAGGAGATATAAAAGTTAGAAAATAAATCCTTAAAAACTAGATTTAGGCAAGTAGAAACTAATGATTCTATAGCATATCAAACACAATCAAAAGACTTAAAAAATGAAGAAGGTGTAAAGTACCAACGTGTAAAATAGATTCAGGAAAGATAAGTTAAGAATAATCAGATTATCTGAAAGCCAGGATCAAAAAATAAATATCTGGAGAATATCTTTCAAAAAATTATTAAGGAAAAGTACCCAGGTATCATGGTAAAAGAGGTTAAAATTCTCCTTGAAAGACACCACAGTTAGGGCATAGCCAAGATGAAAGAGAGAGAGAAGCCAGGAACTTTCTAAGCTCTCCTCAGTTTCCCCTCAGAAATAACATTAATCAAGTCTCAGAATGGATTTTGGAGTGACAGAACACACAAAAGAAGAAAGTAGAACACCTTCTGGCAAGGTGTGTCTTGGGTGGAGTGGGAGTGGGCTCAGGTTAGGGTATGGAAAACTAGCATGGGGGCAACTAGTCAAGGTAGAACTAAATAGGTATTTCCAGTTAGAAGAGAAATCTCTGGCAAAGGCCAGTGAAGTCCGGGCTCAGCAGTCAATGGCCTCTTGAGACAACTCCAACCCCATTTCACTCAGCTGGAAAGTCCAGTTTAGACAGCAAGCAGTCAGCGTTTCCAACCTGGAAGGCTTAACCCCATGAGCAGGCTACCTGATTTTCCAAAATGGATGAACCAATGAGCAACCCACTGGAATTCCCAAGGCAGATAGCTCAGAAAGCAATCCCCTGGATTTTCCAATGCAAATAGGCTCAGGCAAGTGAGAAGGCCTCTTAAGGTTCCCAACTCCAAAGATCTGAGTGGCCCCTCCCCAACCACAAGAACTTTGAGATAGGGCTCAGCAACAAAATTCAAAATGAGTAAAAGAAAAGACTGTTATTCAATTACCTTAAATTGGTTGTATTCTTACATGGGAGAAAGATTCTCCTAACTGTGGTTAAATGTAACCCTATTAGAGGGAGTATACATAGACTGAAGATATGGACATAAGTAGATTTTGATAAGATTTGAAAGAAAATTCAGACATTAAAAAGGGTTCATAATGAAATGAAAGGAACGGGATAAATTATATCACATGAAGAGGCACATATTCACAACTGGGTTTAGAAATTTATGTTTCCAGGACATCTAGGTGGCATAGTGGATAAAGCACCAGCCTTGGAGTCAGGAGTACCTAGTTTCAAATCCAAATCCAGTCTCAGACACTTAATAATTACCTAGCTGTGTGGCCTTGGGCAAGCCACTTAACCCCATTTGCCTTGCTAAAAACCTAAAAAAAAAATTTATGTTTCCCCTCAGGCATTAGATGAGGAAAGAGGTCAGGGAAGGAAATGAGGGACTCAAAGAAGAATAGAAAATAAGGGAAAGGGAAAAGAAAAGGGAGAGGGTAGAAAGAAGTGGGGTAGATTGAGGGAGGTAGTATGCAGAAGTCAAACATTGATGAGGAGTGATAATATAAAAATTCTTGGAGACCATGATATCAGGGTGGTGAATTGGATTCCAGTGGGGGCTGAGTCACCAGCCTCACTTTCTCCTCCAGAGTCACCTGAATCCAGTGGCCAGATATGAATCAAGAGGACTGAAGATACCTGGATGTGAGGTGATCAGAGTTAAGTGACTTGGTCAAGGTTACATAGCTAGATTGTGTCCTCTGACACTGGATTTGAATTCCTCAGTATTGTCTAAGAAATGTTAGTGTCCCCAGTAAGGGAAGAAAAAGAAATTGAAGGAATTAGAATTGCATAGGAAGAAACAAAACTCTCAGTTTTTTGCAAATAACAAGATAGTATATTTAGAGAACCTTAAAAAAATAATCTAAAAGCTTCTGGAAACAATTAGCAACTTTAGAACAATCACAGGATATAAAATAAACCCACATAAATCCTAAGCATTTCTATATATTACTAGCAAGATACAGCAGCAAGAATTAGAAAGAGAAATCCCATTTAAAATAACTTCATACAACATAAAATACTAGGGATTACAGCTACCAAGGTAGACTCAGAAACTGTATGAAAACAACTTTAAAACACTTTTTCACATAAATAAAATCAGACCTAAATGGTCAAATAACAACTGCTCACAGACAGGCCAAGTTAATATAATAAAAATGACAATTATACCCAAATTAAACTATTTATTTAGTGCCATGCCGAATAATCTTCCAAAGAATTACTTTTGTGAGCTAGAAACATGTAACTAAATTAATATTGAGACACAAGAAGTCAGGAACAGCCAGGGATTTAGTGAAAAAAATGCAAAAGAAGGTGACATAGCCTTACCAGATCAAAAATTATAAACATCAGTCATCAAAACTGTCTGATACTGGCTAAGAAAAAGATGATCAGTGGAATAGATTAGGTGCAAAAGAGATAGCATGAAATCATAGTATTCTGCTTGTTTGATAAACCCTAAGAGTCCAGCTTCTAGAGTAAGAACTCATAATTCAATAAAAGCTTCTGGGAAAACTGGAAGATAGTATGGCAGAAACTTGGATTTGACCAACATCTCACACCCTTTACCAAGATTAGATCAAAATGGGTACAGGATTTAGACATAAAAGACAGTATTATAAGCCAACTAGGAGAACAAGAATTAGTTTACCTGTTAGATCTATGGAAAGGGGAGCAGTTTATGACCAAAGCAGAGCTAGAGAACATCATCCAAATCAAAGTGGATAATTTTGATTTCCTTAAATTAAACCAAAACCACTGTAACCAAGATCAAAACAAATGTAGCAAATTGGGAAACAATTTTTACAATTAGTGTTTCTGACGAAGGAATGATTTCTAAAGTATATAGATAACAGAGTGAAATTTGTATAAAAACAAGCCATTCCCCAATCGACAACAGAGGATGTAAAGGCAATTTGCAGATGAGGAAATCAAAGCTATCTATAGTCATATGAAAAATTTGCTTTACATCATTACTGATTACAGAAATGCAAATTAAAATATCCCTGAGGTACCACCTCACATCTCAGATTACCCAATATGACCAGAAAGGACAATTATCAATGTTGGAAGAGATGTGGGAAATCTGGGACATTAATGCATTGTTGGTGGAGCTGTGTACTGATCCAGCCTTTCTGGAAAGTAATTTGGAATTATGCCCAAAGGTCAATAAAAATGTGCATAACCTTTGATACAGCAATAATGCTACTAGATCTATATCATGAAGAGAACCTGAAAAAAGGATAAAAACATCACTTGTACAAAAATATTCAAAGTAGCTTTGTGGTATATGTATATTATGGAACACTATGTTTCTATAAGAAATTAGGAGGGATGGGATTTCAGAGAAATTTGGGAAAATTTGCATGAATTGAGGATGAACAAATTGAACAGATCCAAAAGAATGTTGTATACCTTAAAAGCAACATGAGGGTGATGATCAACCTTAATGGACTTTCTCATCCCATCAGTTCAATGATCAAGGAAAATTATAGGATCTCTCTGATGGAGTATACCCATCTCTCTCCAGAGGGAAAAAAAGACCAAAGATTATTAACTTCAATTTTTGAAAACGTTGCCTTATATACTACATAATTTTGCTATCTCTAATATTCTATTTCTTCCTAAAGGATATGTTTATTTTTCTTTCAATACATTCAATTTTGATCAATGCATATCATGAAATAATGTAAAGATTATCAGATTGCCTTCTGTGGAGGGCAGGGGAGAGGGAAGGGAGGGTGGGGGAAAATTGTAAAAGTCAAAACCTCACAAAAATGGTAGGTAGAAACTACAATTGTATAGAATTGGAAAACAAATTATATAGTAAAAAAGGAATGTGCTTAGACAGAAAGCATGGTTATAAATTGATTGTGATGCAATATTAAAAAAAAATTCAGACATAGAAATGTTATAATGTTTGATGAAGAGGAACCAAAAAAGGGTAAGTCACATTACATGAAAAGGCACAAAAGTCCTTTTTTTCTAGTAGAAGGAAAGAAGAGAGTTTGTGAGCATTGATTGAATCTTATTCTCAATAGATTGAACTCAAACAGGTAATGACATACACTCCCAAATGGCTTTAGAAATATTTCTTATTCAGAGGGGGAATGATAGAAGAAGGAGTGGCTGAAAAAAGGGAGAGCTGATGTTGGAGGGAAAGAGGAAAGAAAAAAAAGAGAAAACTGAGAGGAAAGACTGAAGGAGGTGGTGGTCAAAAGAGAATTACTGGTTAGAGATGAAAGAAAGCGTAAAAGGGGAGAAAAATATAAATAGGGAAAAATAGGATGGAAGGAAAAAGACTTAAAATACTAATGGTGAATTTGGAAGGAATAAAATCTCCCATAAAAGGGAAATGTATAACAGAGTGGATTAAAAATCAGTATCCTCCAATATGTTCAAATATATATTTAAAGCATAGAGTTACACAGGGAGTAAAAATAAAAGGTTGGAGCAGAATATATTTTGCTTCAGCTGAAGTAAAAAAAAATAGATTAGTTCTGATATTAGATTAAAGAAAAGCAAAAGTGAGCCTAATTAAAAGACATAATTAAGAAAATCATATCTTGCTAAAATGCATTATAGACAATACCAATATATATATATATATATATATATATATATATATATATATGTGTGTGTGTGTGTGTGTGTGTATACATATATATATGTGTGTGTGTGTGTATATACACACATATATATATATATATATATATATATATATATATATATATGTATATGCACCAAGTGGTAAAACATCGAGATTATTAGAGGAGAAGTTAAGTAAATTGTAAGAAGAACTATACAGCAAAACCTCAACCTCCCTCACTCAGAATTAGACAAATTTAACCACAAAATAAACAAGAATAAAGGAGGTGAACAGAATCTTAGAAAAATTAGATATGATGGTTCTCTGAAGGAAATTGAATGAAGATAAAAAAGGGATAAACCTTCTGCTGTGTGGTACATTGCACTGTGAATTATTCTAACAGTGTATTATCATAACATTTCCCCCATATGTTCTCCAATATTTGTCATTTTCTCTTTTTGTCTTATTAGTCAATCAAATAGTATAATGAAATACCTCAAAGTTATTCTTATTTACATTCCTCTAAGCAGTGACTTTGACCTTTTTTTCAATAGTCATAGATAGCATTGATAATCTCATCCAAAAAATAGTCTTACATTTTGATCATTTATCATTTGGGGAATTGCTCCTATTTTTTTTTTTTTAATTTTAGTCAATACTCTCTTTGAGAAATAACATCTTTTTCCAGGGAAAATTGGTTCAATGCTTTTTTTCTTCAAAGTTTTGGTTGTTTACTGTACTTTCCTCAATCCTATTAATACCCAGCCCCAATTATTCTATTCTCTCTCTCCTTTCACCATGTCATTCCTCAAAGGTTTTGTGATTCTCACTACCTCCTCTTGCAATCTTCCCTCCCTTTTATCACCTATCCCATGCCTCCTTTCTCCAATCTGCTTCCCTCCTATCAAATAATTAAAAATTAGTTAATTCCAATTCTAGTTAAACTATTTGAAAAAAATTCAAAAGAGTATAGTCAAATTCTTTATGTGACACTAATATGGTACTAATACCTAAAAGAGTTATAATAGAGAAAGAAAATGATAGAACAATTTCCATAATAAGTATAGATAAAAATATTCAAATAAAATATTAGCAAAGAAATTGCAGGATTTTTTTAGTTGGATAATACATTATGACCAGGTGGTATTTATACCAGAAATGTTGGGTTGATTCAAGATTTGCAAAACTATTAGCTTAATTGAACATATCAATAACACATTTAACAGATATAATATAATTTTCTCAATAGAGTCTGAAAAGGATTTTGAATAAATACATTCATTTTTATTAAAAAAAAACAGAACACAGAAATAAATCAAGTTTTCCTGAAAATACTAAGCAATATTTATCTAAATATATCAGCAAGCATAATATATAAGAGGTATCAGCTCAAACCATGCTCAATAACATCAGGGGTGAACAAAAATGGTCCATTATCACCACTATTATCCAAAATTGTATTAGAAATGTTAGCTTTAGTAATAAAAAAGGAAAAAAAGAATCAATGGAATTAGAATAGGTAATGAGAAAACAAAACCCTCACTCCACAGATGACATGATGGCATACTTTGAAAATCCTAGATATTCAAACAAATTTGAAATAATAATTCAGAAAAGCAGTAGGATATAAAATAGATGTACATAAATTAAAATTTCTGAATTATTAACAAAGTCCAGCAGCAGAGATATAACCAGAAATTCTATTTAAAGTATCTACAGAGACATAAAATTTTTGGGATTCTGCCTGCCAACACAAACCCCAAAGCTATATGAACACAATGGCAAAGCATTTACACACAGATACAGTCAGAACAAAACACTGGAAAATGAGAACTGTCCATCCAAGGCAGAGATGATATAATAAATATTATAATTCTGAATAACTAAATTACTTATTCATTGCCATACCAATCAAACTAACAAAAATTATTTTATAGAGCTAGAAAAAATAGGAACAAATAAATCTGGAGGTATAAAAATCAAGATATCAAAAGAATTAATGAAAAAATGCAAATGAAGGTGACCTACTAATACCAGATCTAAAACTGTACCATAAAGCAATTGTCATCAAAATTGTTTGGTATTGGCTAAGAATTAGTGATGAATTCTTGAAATAAATTAGGTACAAAAGAAACAGTATTAATTGACTATTGTAATCTACTATGAAATAAACCCAAAGATTCCAACTGCTGGGATCAGAACTCACTAGTTGACAAAAACTGCAGGAAAATTGAAAAATATTATGGGAAAAACTAGACATTGGTAAACATCTCACATCCTATATCAAAGTAAGATTAAAAGGGGCAAAATAATTATACATAATGGGTGATACCATAAGCCAACTGGGAGACCAAACAAAAGAAAGAGGACATTATAAAGTGCTAAATGGATAATTTTGAATGCATTAAAAAAAAGGTTTTGTACTAAAAAACCCAATGAAACAAAGATTAAAGAGGATGCAATAAATTGGGAGACAATTGTCACAATTTCTCTTTCTGATAAAGCACTCATTTCTAAAATAAAGAGAGAATTAAATCAAATTTATAAAAAAACATAAATTATTCCTTAGTTGGTAATAAAAAAGCAATTTTTAACTTAAAAAATTAAATCTATACAAAGTCAAGTGAAAAAATACACTAAATTATTACTGATTAAAGAAATGAATATTAAGACAACTCTGAGACACCACCTTACATGTAGCAGATTATCCAATATGACTAAAATTATAAATTGATCAGGTTTGGAAAAGATGTGGGAAAACTGAGACACTAATGCATAGTTAGTGTGGGTGTAAATTGATCCCACCGTTCTGGAAGAGCAAAATGGAACGATGTCTAATGGACAATAAAACTGTACTTATCCCTTTGACCAGCAATTACTTTTCTAGATTTATATACCAAAGGCATCATAGAATAGAGAAAGATATGTACAAATGTACAAGAATATTTATAGCAGTCCTTTTATATTGGAGATTGGGAATGAATGAACAAATCATGGCATAGTAATGTGATGGAATACTATTGTTCTGTATGAAATCATGAATGGGAGTATTTTAGAAAAGTCTGGAAGAACTTGCATGAACTAATACGGAATGAGGTAATCATAAAAAGAAGAATATTGTGCTCATTAATAGCAACATTTTGTGATAAGCAACTATTGACTAACCTGTACTCAGAAGTTCAGTGATTGAGGACAATTCTAAAAGAATTCTGATGGAAAATATTGTTCTCATTCAGAAAAGAAATTCTGAAATCTGAATGCATACCAAAGAAAAGTTTTTTAAATTTGTTGTATGCTTTATTTATTTTCCCTCTCAATTTTTCTTTTGTTCAGATTTTTGTTTCACAACATAGTATTGAAATATGCTTGACATAGTTTTATCTCTATCAGTAACCTGTATCAGAAGCCTGTATCAGAATATTCACTGTCAAAGACCAATAAATGAGAAGGGAGGGAGAGGGGAAAATATGCAATTCAAACCCTTATAGAAAAATGAGTTTTGAAAATTTTCTTCATATGTAGATGGGGAATAAATATATTTAAAAAAACCACTCCTGGACCTATTTTCCAGATCAGTTATTTTTCTAAGGAGATATTTTGTATTTTCTTGTAGTTTTTCATTCATTTGATTTCATTTTATTGTTTCTTGATTCCTCACAAAATCTTTAGCTACTCTTAGCTCCATTCTATATTTTAAAGAATTCTTTTCTTCCTTGAGCTTTTGTATCAATTTTGATCAATTTGATAAAATTTTTGTATCAAATTTGATCAATTTTGATCAATTCTGCTTTTTAAGGCATTCTTTTCCTCATTGATTTTTTTCTATACTCTTCTCCTTTTGGTTCAGTCTGGATTTTAAGATGTTGATTCAGTCACTATTTTTGTCTCCTTCCCAATTTGCTGATGTATTTTTCATGATTTTCCTGAATCACTCTCATTTTTGTACTGATTGTTTCCTCTACCTCCCTTACTTGATTTTTGAAATCCTTTTTAACTTTTATTTATTTATTTTTTTTGCAAGGCAATGTAGTTAAGTGGCTTGTCCAAGGCCACACAGCTAGGTAAATCTTAAGTGTCTGAGGCTGGATTTGAAATCAGGTACTCCTGACTCCAGGGCTGGTACTCTATGCACTGCACCACCTAGCCGCCCCTTCTTTTTTTAACTTATTTCATGTCCTTTGAGCAATTAATATTTTTCTTGCTATCTTTGGATGTAGGAGCTTTGACTTTGTTATCTTCCTCTTAGTGTATGTTTTGTTCTTTTTTCTCACCATAAAAACTTTCTGGGATCACATTGTTTTTTTCTGTTGTTAACTTTTATCGTATTTTCCTGATAAAAAGACCAGGTCTCATATTAATTTATGTTCCAAAAGATAAATTAGGACATATTTTCAGAGAATGCTTAATTTTTTTCATGTCATCATTTCTGTAACATCATCATTACTTTCCTAACTGAATTCTGGCCTGAAGAATCATTGGCCCCAGTCTCTCATGTACAGCCATAGAGCTCTCCTTAATGAGCCTTTATTGTTCATATAGCCTGTTCGAGGTGCATTGGCAACAGAAGTGGCAGTGACTATATCCCATGAATTCTTCACTCAAGTCACCACCTAATTCAGACTAGGCTTCAGAAAATTTCCACCCTGAATTATTCCCATTCTATTTTCAAGTTGTCGTTGATTTCCATGCACAAATAAGCAGGTTTATTGCAATATCAAGAGGAGATAGCCAGTCATTCCTGCTGGAATCATTATTTGATCTATTCTTCTCACTGCAAGGAAATTCTTCATGTCTTTAACACGATGAGTGCTGTCTTAATCCCAGACTAAGAAATATCTTTGGCCACCTTGCAAAACAAGTGCAGCATTAAACTGAACCACATCTTTATAACTCTTTTGTGCACTAGGCTTTTTTGGTTTCAAGAACATAAATGGCTGAAATACATTCGATCTTATCTTTCTTGCCTTCGGTGATGATTAGAAGTGGAGCTTTCTTTCCATTAGATGTTATCAAATAAAGACATTATTCATACATTGTGTCTGTACTCAGATTAGTCATTTGACAATAAGTTTCTAGTTCATCTACTTACATAGAAATTTACCTCTTTTCCAAAGGTGCTTACCTGGTGATTTACAGATACTTAATTATAATTCATATTAGCATTCATTTTAAGTATTAATGTAAATGATGTTATTTTTGTATACTTACTTTTATATTAATATTATTATTTTATAGTCCAATACATCCATTGTGTGCAATGGATATACTCGATGTGTCTGTTTGACTGATGATCTTAACTTGGGCTTATTTATGCGGTAGGTCTTATATTACAAGCATCCTAAAAAAAATCATGCTAGGCTTATTGGGGGGGGATAAGCTCTGCTATTGGGGGGTGCAATTTTGGGCTTTTTTGCTAGGCTTTCCAGAGATAAGGTGGTTTCATCTAATGAAAACTTTTTACTGCTTTCCTGGTCTATGCTCTGATCTATGAGTGACCGCAAGCACTCCTTTCTGCCCCAGAACTATGAAAAAGGTGGCCACTCTCCTGTGGCAACAAACTCTGCTGTGCTACCTTTTCTCCTCATCCTAGGATTGAGACCCAGGATTATGACCTAGATCGGAGTGGGGCAAAGCAACAGAGTCCTGTCACAGTGTTAGAAAATAAACGCCCGTGGTCTCATTATGACCCCCTTACAGTCTGACATCTGGGAGCTCTGGAAGCAACCACCCTGCTGTGGATTCAGTAGCTCCCAAGGACAGCTCTTGGTCCACTGGTATTGGATCTGTACTGTGGAGCCTGCGCTGGTCTGTAATTCCCTCCCTCCTTGTTGTTTGCCATTTGCCTTCCAAGTTGTCCTTGAAAGTCTCTGGAAGCCACTGACACTGCTTACTCAGTTGCCCTGCTACCTAGTCTGGAATTGCTGGGGCTATTCTATTCTTTACCACTTGAGCTGCACTGCCCTTCTCTCTTGCCCCCAGGTGAAAAGACTTTCTCAACAATCCTCCACATTATCTTGGACTGGAAATTTATTTCACTCCATCTTTTTTTGGATTTTGTCCTTCTAAAATTTGCTACAGTCAATTCTTAAAGATGTTTTGTGAAGTTTGGGAGAGAACTCAAACTATTTCCCTGGTTTTTTTTAAATCTGTATAGTAAATTTCCATTGTTCTTTGTGTAGACAAGAAACATAGACTGTTAAGTAGGTAAGTAAGTAAATAGATTAGATAGACAGACAGACAGACAGACAGATAGAAAGGCAGAAAGATATGAAAGAGAAACAGAGAAAGAGGGGAGAGAGAGGGGGGAGGAGGGGGAGAGAGGGGGAGAGGGGGAGAGGGGGAGAGGGGGAGAGAGAGAGAGAGAGAGAGAGAGAGAGAGAGAGAGAGAGAGAGAGAGAGAGAGAGAGAGAGTTTTCTCAAATTAAGTTTCAGAAGAATAGTTCATCCAACTGGAGAAAGTCATAGCCTGGGATAAAGGGCAAAGTGTTCAGTAACCTGGTCGTCTAGTGCTGAAATGTCTTAGCTTTGAAGACATGTTTATGGATTTGGGAGAGCTTTAGGACTAATTTTACATATCTGAATGTGCTCTCTGTTTCACTACTTGAGTTTCAAGTCCATTATTAGTAATAGTAGGTATTATATGGATAGTGAAGATGATTTACCATGCTCCCTTAATCTCATTTTTATCAATGTTTCTTGTATTCCCATTCTGAATGTATCTTATCTTGTGTGACACATACTTTCTTCTTTAAATCTGGAAGTTCTGGGATATTCTCTAATCCTTGGAAAACCACTGCTACTTGGTCCTTTATAACCAGTTCCCCTTTAGTGCATCCAGGTAATAGTTGTGCAGAATGCTTAGGTCATGGAAAATTGAATGTGCCCTTTAGAAGTCAAATAATGAATTTCTCTTCTTGTTTATTTGTCTGCTTTAAGAGCTGTCCTTTTGTATTGGACACACACCCGGAAGTGGAAAAAAACATTTTCAATATTTTTTCCCCCTTGGATCATTCAGAGTAATCCACACTAGCTTTAGGCAGGGGATAAAAGGTCATAAAGACAGGTGCTGACTAAATACTCACTGATCAGTTCTGCTGTTCTTCTCTGTTTTCATATGGCCTGTGTATATCCCCTGGGACATGAGCACCTCATTCTGCAAACTACTTATCACAGATTAAAGACCATATGTTTCCAAAAGGCAAGGTGATTAATCTATAATACAATGGTGAATCATTGAGCATCAATAAACTTTTTAAAAGGAGAAACTATTTGTTTTGGACTTTGTATCCTCAGTAGGTAGATGTGTAGTGAACTCCAATAGATGTGTACAGTACGTTAAATTCATTGTGCTCTAGAGAGCTACAGTAAATGTAGAATTGTTTGAAAAGCTTGAAGGATTTCAGTTCAATTCCTGCCCCTAACAGATTCTGGTTGTGTGACCTTAGTAAATTATTTATCTTGCTATAGTTGTAGACAACTTTCTTAAAATAAGCTGTAACAAGTTGCCTTCTTAAAGGGAATTTCTTCATTGGTGAGTTTCCTATAATGAAATCACAGGTCTAGACATTGACTTCCTATGGGTGAAAGCAAAGAGGAAAGTGATGGAAAATATATTTATATGATAATATTATGGAGACTTTTTCTTAATTTAGATTTCTTAAATTGAAAGTGAGTTTTTGGCAAATTATCTTTGTCTTTATTTGTGTCGCCAGCACTAAGCATGGTATATGGCACATTGTAGGTATTTTATAAAGTACTGACTTACCTTTTGCACATTGAAAACTTGAAAGAGCAATATAAATATCAGTATTTGTTGCTGAATCATCATGAATAGAAGTAGCACCAGCAACATCATTATGATCATCTCACTTTCAAAGTCACATTCAAAGTTTTTTCTAGTGGAAGAATTATATCTGATTTTATTCTTTGAACTCAAGTTTATATTAAAATTTCACGCACATGACTGATGTTTCATAAATGACTGGGGAATTTAAACACAAAATGAAATAAAGTTGTAAAAGTACATCTTCCTAAAATGGAGATCTGACCAGGTCAGTATTTCCCTTATGCCCAATAAATAAATTCAAACTGCTCTCTCTACTTCCAGGATCAATATAAATTATTTTAACCCTTAAATTGCATTGCAAAATGACCTCTTTTTATCTTTCCAGTCAATTTTTTCTTCACTCTGCTCTACATATTAAATATTCTTCAGACATTCTCCTTAATATTGAGAGAATAGTTTCCCTCCAAACTTGTCACACCAAGATTCCCAGAGTTCCTTAGGAATCAGAGTAAATATTAATTCTGTATGAGGACTTCCCTACTTTTCCTCCATACTCATATACTTATTGATAACTATTTCTTTCCTCAATGATTACTTTCTATTATTTCTTGTATGAAGTGGTTCTCTGTATGTGCCCTCTCCACTCCAATAGATAATATCCTCAAGAGATGTTGCCTTTTTTTGTATCATCAACGATTAGAAATGTGTCTAACACAAAGCAAGATTCTAATAGAAGTCTGTTGATAGAAGAAAAACAATGAAAATCAATTTAATGAATCATGATATAGTCCTAAAGTTCATATACATAAATCAGTTCATTACCATTTATCTACAGTGTGAAAACAAGTAAACTGAATATCCTGCCCAAAGCTGTTTCATTACTCGCAAAATGCACATGAACTGCTTACTACATGGGATTATTCTAAAGGTCAAAAGTCATAATGAATTTTATATCTAGAAATGGTACATTATCATTTATAATTGTGATTATTAGTCACTTCAAAAACATTTCCATCTGTAATGGTGTTTTTGCAATGTAGTTTATATTTGTAAAATAAAAATATTGCAAATAATGTCATATAAAAATGTCATTTGCATCATTACAATTCATACTCTGAATGGGAGATCAAGACAAGTCGCAGAGAGAGTCCAGAGGGGTCAAAGCAAATTAATTCTAATTGAATAAAAATGTTTGATAAATGGGTTTTTCCAAATCACCATTCTATTAAATTTTAAACTTTGAGTGTGATTATTAGGAGAAAAGGATGGCAAAATTCTGGCTAGTATAAGCTTAAGTCCCATCTAATTTACTTTCTTTCACCTAACAGAAGATCTAAGATGCATATTAAGGGATAGAGAAATTGAAACAATTTTATTTGCTTTCTCTCAGATAATATACCTAATTATAAAATTCAACAAATGAATCTCTTTTCTTTTTTGCAGTCTCTCTCCTAGCTTAGATAAATCTATGGGTGTGTGTGTGTGTGTATATATATATATATATATATATATATATATATATATATATATATATGTATTCTGGTTCTATATATAGGATTCTGGTTTTAATCTACTATGCTCCCTGCTTCTATATAAGAAAGTTCATCCCATTCACTAGATATGAATATATATAGATACATATAATGATATATGAATACATAATTATAGTTGCATGTGTATAGAAACAATATTTCTTTTTTCTTTACATTTTTATTTATTTTCACATTACTAAATGGCCTTGTTATAAGAGTAAACAAACCTCTCCCACAAAAGTAAAAAAAAGAGAAATAAAGAGAAAGAGAAAAAAATGTGCTTCAATGTGTATTCAGGTATCATCAGTCTCTGAGGTGGACTGGATTCCTTTTCATAAGTCCATTAGAGAAGTTACTTCCATGTTTTTCCACAGTTGCTTTTGCTGACTGTACATTCTCATTTCTATTATTTTTCCTCTCCTTTCACTCTGTACCACTTCAAAAGTCTGCTGGGGGACAACCAAGTGGTTCAGAGCAGCACCAGCCCTGGAGCCAGGAGAACTAAGTCCATATCCCGCCCCAGCAACCACCCAGCCACATGGTCCTAGACAGGTCATCCAATCTCACTGCCTTGCAAAAAGTAAAAAAAAAATGTGTTGCATCTGACTATCCTCTCCCATGATCTACCCTCTCCTCTATCACCATATCCCTACTCCCTTCCCCCATCCCCTTTCTCTCCTTTTTTTCATCTAAATTTCTATACCCTATTGAGTTTGTATGTATTTATGTTGTTTCCTCTCTGAAACATTTCCAATGAGAATACATTCTTCTTCATACATGGCTTCTTCAGTTCCCCTCATTTCATCCCCTTCCATACTATTGCAAAAAGTTATTTCTTGACTCTTTTACATAAAATATCTTAGCCCATTCTTCCTCTCCTTTCCCTTTCTCTCAGTGTATTCCCTTTTCACCCATTGGCTCCATTTTTTACAATATATAAAACCTTCAAATTCAACTCCCTCCAGTGCCTTGTCTATATGTGCTTCTTCTAACTGTATTATTGTATGAGAATTTATGTCAGTATTATCAGTATCATCTTCCCATGCAGGCATACACACAGTTCAACATCATTAAATCCCACATAGTTTACCTTTCTCATCCCTCTCTATGCTTCACCTGAGTCCTGTACTTGAAGATCAAATTTTCTGTTCAGCTCTGGACTTTTCAAAAGGAACATTTGAAATTCCCCTGTTTCACTGAATGTTCATCATTTCCCCTGGAAGAGGATGTTCAGTTTTTCTGGGTAATTGATTCCAGGTGTATTCTAAGCTCTTTTGCCTTCTGGAATATCATACTCGAAGCCTTATGAGCCCTTAATGTGGATACTGCTAAGGCCTGTTTAATTCTGACTGTGGCACCACAATGTGTGAATTATGTCCTTCTGGCTGTTTTCTAGTATTTTCTCTTTGACTTGGAATTCTGGAACCTGGTTATAATATTGCTGGGGGTTATTTTTGGGGGGATCTCTTCAGGAGATCATCAGTGGATTCTCTCAATTTCTATTTCATCCTCTTCTTCTAGTATATCATGGCAAATTTCCTGTAGAAATACTTTTAAAATGAAGTCAAGGCTCTTTTCCTGATCATGACTTTCAAGTAGTCCAATAATTTTTAAATTCTCTCTCTGGATCTGTTTCTGCAATAAGATATTTCATGATTTCTTCTAGTTTTTCATTCTTTTATTTTATAATTCATTGATTCTTCACAAAGTTATCAGCTTCCTTTGGCTCCAGTCTACATTTGAATGATTTGTTTTCTTCAGAGAGTTCTCTAATCTCCTTTTGCATCTGGCCAATTATACTTTTAAGGCATTCTTTTCCTCATTAACTTTTTCGACTGCTTTTTCCATTTGACCTAAACTGGTTTTTAACCTGTTTTCTTCAGCATTTTTTGTATCTCCTTGACTAAGCTGATGACTTCCTTTTTATATTTTTCCTGCATCTCTCTCATTTTTCTTCCCAATTTTTCCCCTCTACCTCTATTACTAGATTTTCAAAATCTTTTTTGAGCTCTGAAATAGCCTGAGACAAACTTCTGTATATCTTGGAGGCTATGGATACAGAGACATGGATTTTCTTATCTTCTGAGTGTGTGTTTCGATCCTCCATGGGTCCAAATTAATTGTCTATGGTTAGTTTCCTTTTTCTTTTTAACTCATTTTCCCAGTTGTGCCTTGGTTTTATACTTCTTCCTAAGATTTTAAGTGTAATTGGGATACCCCTGCAAGGACCTCAATTCCTTCAAGGTCTTATGGGAGGCTCTGACTGCTCTCCTGGCCTGTCCTCTGGTCTGTGAAGGACCAC
Source organism: Macrotis lagotis (assembly GCF_037893015.1). Taxonomy (NCBI): domain Eukaryota; kingdom Metazoa; phylum Chordata; class Mammalia; order Peramelemorphia; family Peramelidae; genus Macrotis; species Macrotis lagotis. The sequence goes on from NC_133658.1 coordinate 30,107,939, forward strand.
AAGCCCATCCCTCTGCCCTGGGGTTGTGAGGATGTTCCCTGCTCTATGCGGGCCCCAGACTGCAATCAAGATCCGAATGTGGTCAAAGCAGCAGAGTCCTGTCCCAGAGACAGAGGAGAGACTTTAAAAATCTACCCCAAACCCCTTACCTTCCAGGGGCCGGAAGCAGCTGTGCTGAGTGCCACTCTGGCCTGGACTCCATATTCACTCTGGCAGAGGTTTCCTAGCTGATCTTCCAAGTTGATCTTTGGGTTCCCTGGGTAGGCAGATCAGGAAACTTCTTCTGCTACCAGGATCTAGGGCTCCCAGGGACCCAGTTGCCCTGGGGCTATTGCCAGAAGGCTGGAATACATGGTCCTAGCTGCACTGCTCCCCCCAACTCCATAGAACAGAGCCTTCCCATGATCTTCTAGGTTACCTTGGGCTGGAGAATTGCCTCAGTGGATATTCTGTGGGTTCTGCCACTTGAAAATTTAATCTGAGTCATAGTTTTAAGGTTTTTGTTATATTTTGGAAAAGAAGTCCTGGGAAATCCTATTCTCATGCCACCATCTTGGCTCCGCTCCATCCAGAAACAATTTTTCACGTGTACACATGGGGCAACAGAAAAGCACAGTGAGCAGAGCACAGAGAGTGAAGTAAAGAGGGCCTGAGTTTAATCTGGCCTCAGACACTAACAAACTCTGTGAACTTGTCCAACTCACTTAACCCTTATTGTCCGACACCCAGGGCTATCTCCAGCTGTTTTGATTCATATCTGACCCAGTTGACTGCAGAGTTGAAACCGAGATTGTTGAGTTGGCAGAGCATGTACCCACTCAAATCAAATTCAAATGTTTGTCATAGCATTACATTCCTAATGTCATGGTCATCTTTGAGAACAAATCTGTATGTATGCAAATATATGTTAATGCATATGTATGTGTTTAGGTTTACAAAGTGTTTTTCAGATATTATATCTCATTTGAATTTCACAGCAATCCTACAAGGTAAATACAATTATTTTTCTGTTTTAGAGGTGAGAAATCTGGCCTCAGATTTTTTAAATTGCTCTTTTATTTTATTTTTCCAATTACATGTAATGGTAATTTTTCAACATTCATCCATTTGCAAATTCATGAGTAATACATTTTTCTAACACCCTGCCTTCCCTTGACTAAATCCTTAAGGCAGCATACAGTATAAAAGAAGTGGACACTTCTATTTGTATCCATCTGCATCCAGAAAAAGAACTGTGGAGTTTGAACAAAGACCAATGACTATTACCTTTAATTTAGAGGAAAAAATACTGATATCATTGTCTGATCTTGTTATCTCTTATACTTTATGTTTCTTCCTTAAGGATATGATTTCTCTCTCACAACATTCAATTTTGATCAGTCTATACCATGGAAACAATATAAAGCCTGGCAAATTGCCTTCTGTCAGGGGTAGGAGGTGGGAAGTAAGATTAGGGGAAAAATTGTAGAACTCAAAATAAAATCTTTATAATTCAAAAAAAGAATAATATATTTTGCTATGACTATTTACCTTTAATTTATGTGTATCTCTCTGCTTCAATTGTGCTTCTTGTAAACAACAAATGGTAGGATTCTGGTTTTTAATCCTGTATACTCCCTGCTTCTATATAAGAAAGATCATCCCATTCACATTTACAATTAAGATTATTAACTCTACATTTCCCTCCATGCTATCTTCCCCCATTTATTCCTTTTCTTTCTTTTCCCCTTATCCTTCTCTCCTCACTACTGTTTTGTTCTCATTCCCCATTGAGTTTTCTTTTTTAATTTTAACTTTACTTTTACTTTTGCATTCTCTTTTAATCAATTCCTTTTTCTTCTTTCTTTCCCTTTCCCCTCCCCTACTTTCCTGTAGGCTTGGATAGATTTTTAAATTTAATGGAAATATAAGTTATTATCTCTGTGAACAAAATCTATTTGAGAATAGGATTTGTTCAGTGTTCATAAGCTCTCTTTTTTCTATTATAAAAGATCTTTGTGCTACTTCATGAGGTTACTTAAATAGACTTTACCTAGGACAATTAATCTTTTTTACCCTGTCTTGTACGTACAACCCCTGTATCAAAATATACTCTTTTTATCTATTCTTATAAAAGTATAATTCTCAAGAGTTGATTGATTGAATGGCTGACTGATAAGCAACATTGCCCCATAATCACTTTCCAAGTATACTCTCTTATTCTGACCAATAAGAAATATACTTCTTTGGAGTCATAACAACACTAAATTAGAATCAATTTATGCCATAATTTCTTTTCCAGTACTCTCTATACCCTCATGAGCTTAATTATCATATTTAGCTAAATCATTTCATAAAATATTTATAATCTCACCCTTTATATACAAGCCCTCTAATTATAGCTAAAGTTTAAAATAAAATTTAAATTTATAATACTATTATATTATATATTATATAATGTTTAAAATAAATCAAAATTATTTTATGATCTTTTGATATCCTGTCCCTCTAAGTACACTACTTACTATGTCTGTACAGTTCTACAATACTCCATAAATAACGTACCATCTACCCTCTCTCCCTCTGTTCCTGTAGTAATACATCTATAGTACTAAAACCCTCAACACTTTTAACTATCTGTAGGAAATAAAATTCTCAAGAGCTACAAGAATCATTTTAATTTATTGGAATGTATACAATTTTATGTTCTGCAATAGCATTTTTCCCATTTCAGTTTACCTTTTAATATGCCTCTCAAGTCTTGTATATGGAGATCGAATTTTCTATTCTATTGCTTTCTTTTATCAGAAAAAATTTTAAATCCTCTATTGTATTGATATTCCATCTTTTTACCTGAAAGAATATGCTGAATTTTCAGGATTCATTTTTGGTTGCAAGCCAAGGTCCTTTTTCCTCTAAAGTATCATATTAAAGTTTCTCCTATTCTTTAATGTTGATGATGATAAGTCCTGTGCAATTTTGATTGTGGTTCCTTAGTATATAAATTGTTTCTTTTTTGCCTACTTTCTGTAAATTCTTGTTCATCTAAGAACTCTGAAAATTGGTCACAATATGCCTTAGAATTTTTATTCTAGAGTATCATTTGAAGGTGATTGGTGAATTCTCTCAAGGACTATTTTGTCTTCATTTTGTATGATGTTAGGGTAATTTTCCATGTTAGTTTCCTGAATTATGTTATCCAGGTTTTTTTTTTAAATTGAAGCTTTCAGGTAGACCCTAAATTGGTGAACTACATGTACTGGATTGATTTTTCATTTTGTTTTTTCTTCTGAAAAAAGCTATCTAGGTCATCATGTTTCTCATCATTTCGGGTTTGTTTGATGGGATCTTGTCTCACAGAGTCATTACTTTCCATTTTTCTAATTCTAATTTTTAGCATTTTTATTTTCTTCAGTTAGCCTTTATGTTTCCTTTTCCAGGTGGTTAATATTACTTTTTGGTGAATTCCAATTGTTTGAATTTGTTCTTATTTCATTTGATAATTTTTACTTTAAAAGAATTTGATTTTGTCAATCAATTTTTGAAAATTTCCTTGTATGGCTTTCATTTCTTTTTCTTCCCTATTTTTCTTCCTCCTCTCTTTTTGGTTGTTAAAATCCTCCTTAAGTTCTTCCAAGAGGTTTTGGATTTGAGATCAATTTATAAAATTTTGAGATTTAACATGTAGAAAATTTGTCATCCTTTGTTTTTCTGAGATGACATTTTTATAATTGCTACTTGAATAATAGCTTTTTATGGTTAAGTGCATTCCTCTCCCCCCCCCCCCCCAATTTGGATAGTGAATTCTGTTCCTGGTACATAGGAAACACAGTTCCAAGTTTTTTTGTTTGTTTTTTTGTTGTTGTTGTTTTTTTGTGCTAGAGTCAGGATCTTGTTCCTGGCTTATCACTTGCAAAGGTGTTGTCTCCAGCTCAATTCTTACCTCTGTAGAGGTTTGTTCCCTCCTTTGTGTAAAGTGCCTATACACTGGTGCTACCTATTACACAATCTTCCCAGGGTTCAGTTTTTGACTTGGGCTGAGCCCCTCCGTGACAACGTGCTATCAAGTTGGCTTGTGGAGCTGGGATCTGAACTCTGTTATTGCTAAGAGCTTCTTACTGACTTTCCTTTCTTCTACTTTCACTGTCCTAAAAGTCCCTTTTACACACTAATAGACAAACCTTTATTTAAGATGTTCCATGATATCTTGAGTTGATAACTTTTTTCCCTTCTTTTGGTGGAATCTGTAGTTTTAAGGTCCATTAGAATTTTCTTATAAAGTTGTATCAAGGACTTCCAGCCAAGATGTCTGAGAGAAAACAGGCACTGTGCCAAGGTCTCCTGGCTTTCCCTCAGAATTACTAAGATCAAGCCTCTTAACAGAATTCAAATCCACAAAATCCAGAAAGAACAAAAGAGGAGAACATCTACCAACAAAGTTTGTGGCAGGGGAAAATGGGGAGCCAGGGGCAGAGAGCAGATAGCCAGTGGGGGTTGAGTGAGAAGCAGGCCTAACCTCAGATCAGCCTCAGAAACCTTGCTTTTGTGAGCAGAGAGGGGAGCAGCACAGCTGGTGGGAAAGCTCCAGCACAATGGCTAGACATCAATCTGGTCAGCTCAACTGGCCCTGTACTTTCCGCAGAATACCTGTATTTCCAGTTGAGAAATCTCCCCATCCCTGTGAGAGAAAGGGACTCTTCCCAGGGAAAAGACAATAACAACCTCCCTGCTCAGGTCCCTCCCCCCCATCCCTCCCCCTGCCCCAGGTTCAGGTGTAGTTAGGAGGACTCTGTACTGAGATTAACTTAATAGCCCAAGGGCACAGCCCACATTGTCCAAGTATGATTCAGAGCCTGATACTCCCCTACCCCCAGGCCTAGGGAGTGGACCACAAATCAAGATCATAGACACTCAAGAGAAAGCCTTGAGCACCCTCTACTAACCAGCCCACTTCAAGTTACTAAGCCCAGTGAGTAAAGCCCCAAAATTTTTCAACACCAAAAATCAGTGAACCAGCTCCTCCCCAATAACATATCCTAGGAAAATGAAGAAAGGCCAGTGAAAAGGGGTGGCATTGAAAACTACTTTGAAGGTGAAGGTCCTAACTCAGATGGAGCCAGAACTTCTTAGGTGAATATGAATTGGTCTCCAGCCCAGAAAGGTTTCTTAGAAGAGATCAGGAAGGAGTTTAAAAATCAACTAGAAAAATTTGGAAAAGAAACTGAAAAAAAAATACCTTGCAACAAGAAGACAAATCCTCATAAAACACAATTGGACAAATGCAAAAAGAAAAAAAAATTCTCTCAAAACTGAATTGGAGAAATGGAAAATTTCAGAAATATAGAATTGAATCATTGGGAAAGAAGTTACAAAAGGTAAATGAAGAAAATTCTTCCCTATAAAAAAGAATGGAGTCTGTGGAAACTAATAATGTCATGAGACAATAGTATTCTGCTAAACAAAACCAAAAAATAAAAAAAAAAATAAAAGAAGAAATTGTAAAATGCCTCATCAACAAAGACACTAACCTCAAGAATAGATCCAGAAGAGACAGCTTAAAAATCATTGGGCTTCCTGAAAACAGTGAAGAGAAAAAAAATCTGGACTTAATATTACAGGATTGTGTGATGGGAAATTTCCCTGATAACACTGAATATGGCAAAACAGTGATTTAAAGAATACATCAGTCCCCTCCAGAAACAGATCCCAAAAACAAAACACAAAGGAATACTGTGGTAAAAAATCCTTCAAGCAGCCAGGGGAAAAAAAAAATTAAATATCAAGGAGTCACAGTAATGATTACACAGGACTTGACTGCATCAACATTAAGGGATTGAAATGCCTGGAATGGGATAATCCAAAGAGCAAGGGAGGTTGGAATACAGCCAAGAATTCACCATCTGGCAAAATTGAGCCTTCTCTTTGAGGGGAAAATATTGAAATTTAATGAAATAGGAGATTTCCAACTTTTCCTGATGAAATGAACACAGCTAAATAGAAAATTTAGACTTCAAACAGATTCAAGGGAAACATGAGAAGTTAAAAAAAGTCTAAAGAAATAAAACTACTATCAAATAAGATGAAACTAGCTACATCCCCACCTGGGAGAAAGTTTCTCATAACTGTAGAGATCTGTAACTCTCATTAGAGAGAAGATACTTATTCGCAAGTGATGGACCCTCATGATTTATCTATGACTCTAAGTGAATGATTTAAAAACAATATCTCCTTAAAAAGGTGGGACAGTAAATCTTTATCAATTTAGGAAATAACATTGCTATCAAGGCTTCTGCTGTCCTTTATAGGAAAATGGAGATAATCCATTGATTTATTATTGGTACTTGCTTTAACATTAGATTCTATAAATATTTGTCATCCCCAAGTGTATTGGTCAGGTCTAGCGATCAGAGCAGAGTCAGGCTCATCTGAATTTATAAATTAGTTTGTGTACCAGCCTTTGGCTCCTTATTCTTGCCTTGGAATTTTTACAAAGTTTTTGAGCCTCCCTAAATCCCCATCTGTATTGTGAGGATACTGTAGAACATTTTGTAAAGCATTTTGAACAAGCCCTGAAATATTATGTTAGGTAGTTATCTTGTCTTCCTTCTGCCTCTCATCTATAAATTTTATTGGAAACAGTTTTGAATACACAGGAAATGCACAGGTTACATAATCATTACACAAATCTTTGATCCGATACCTTTTCTTTTTTCCCCCCATTTAAAATCCAAACAAAGAAAAAAGAATCATAGTCCCTGGATTTAACTTTTGGAAACTTTTTTCTCATCTTTGTAGCATTGTGATTGTATCCTATGCCTGCTTTTGAAAATTAAATAAAAGGATTTAAGAAGTTAAAAAAAAGGTGGGACAATAAAAAGATGGGAGGATGGATGAGATCGAATGGGTGTAAATCACATTACATAAAGAGATACAAAGGACCTATTGCAATAGAGGGGAAGCAGAGAGGAGGAAAAAACTACCTGAATCTTACTCTCATCACATGAGGCCTAAAGATAATATAAATACACTCCGTTAAGTTATGAAACTTATCTAACCTTTCAAGTATTAAAAGGGGAAAGGGGAGGAGTGAGGAAAAAGGGAACTAACAGAAGAAAGGGAAGGAAGAAGGGGCAAAGGGAAAGGTAAAAGAAAGGGTCAGGGGTGGGGAAAAAAGAGGGCAAACACACTGAAGTGGTGATATTTGGAAACAAAATACTGGGGAATATGGAAAAATGGAGAATAGGGAAAATAAAAACCAAGAGAAGATACCATGGAGGGCAATAAAGAGTTAGTGACTATAACTTTGAATGTGAATGGGAAGAACTCTCCCATAAAATATAAATGAATAGCAGAGTGAATAAAAACCAGAATCCTGCAATATGCTGCTTATAAAAAACTCATTTGAAGCAGAAAGATACATATGGAGAAAAATTAAAGGGTTGGATCAACTATACTTTGCTCCAGTTGAAGTGAAAAGAGCAGGGGTAGAAATCCTTATCTCAGACAAAGCAGCTGCTAAAATAAATCTCATTAAAAGATGTAAGGAAGGGAACTATATCCTCTTAAAAGGTACTATAGACAGTAAATCAGTATGTACCAAGTGGTATAGCATCCAAATTCTTAGAGTAGAAGTTCAATGAGCTACAACAAGACATGGACAGCAAACTCTACTAGTAGAAGAGCAACTTCCCATTCCCAGATTTATATAAATCTGACCATAAAATAAATAAGAACAAAGTTAGGGAGGTAAATAGAATATTACAAAACCTAGACATAAAAAACTTTTGGAGAACGTTGAATGGGTATAGAAAGGAATATACTTTTTTTTTCTGTAGTACATGGCACTTACACAATAATTGACCTATGTACTAGAATATAAAAACATTGTAATCAAATGCAGAAAGGCAAAAATAGTGAATACATCCTTCTCAGATCATAATGCAATAAAAATTATATGCAATAATGTGCCATAGAGATAGACCTAAAACTAATTCGAAACTAAATAACCTCATTTTTAAAACTGAGTGGATCATACAACAAATTATAGAATGAATTAATTATTTCATCCTAGATAAAGACAATAATGAGACAACATACCAAAACTTATGAGATACAGCCAATTGTTTGTCAGGGGATATATTATATCTTATATGCTTACATGAATAAATTAGAGAAACAGGAAATCAATGAACTAAGCATGTAACTAAAAAAATTAGAGAAAGAAAAATTCAAATTAAATTAACTACCAATTAGATACCCAATTAAATAACACATTGGAAATTCTAAAAATTAATGCAGAAATCAATAAAATTGAAAGCAAGAAAACTACTGAGATAGTCAAGAAGACTATTGAGTTAATAAAGAAAATAAAGAGTTGGTTTTATGAAATAAACAATAAAATTGATAACTCTGGTTAATTTGAATAAAAAAGAAAGAAGGAAAACTAAATTGCTAGTATCATAAATGAAAAAGGTGAACTCACCAACAATGAGGAAGAAATAAAAGTAATAATTCAGAATTATTTTACCCAACTGTATGCTAATAATAAATTTGATAATCTAAGTGAAATGGATGAATACTTACCAAAAACATGAGTTGTCTAGGTAAAATGAAGTGGAAATTAAATACCCAAATAACCCTCTGTTAGAAAAAGAAATTCAACAAACCATTATTGAACTCACTAAGAAAAAATTTCCAGGGCCAGATGGATTCACAAGTGAATGTAAACATTTAAGGACATATCAGATCCAATTCTATATGATCTCTTTGGAGAAATACGTGAAGACAGAGCTCTGCCTAATTCTTTCTCTGACACCAATAATGTGATGATGCCTATACCAGGAAGAGTCAAAACAGAAAAAGAAAATTATATTTCTAACTCCTGAATGAATGGAAAAATCTTAAATAAAACCTTAGCAAAGCAATGACAGGAAGTTATTAATATGAACTTATTCCAGGAATGTAGGGTTGGTTCTATATTAGGAATATTGATAGTATATTTAACTATAACACTAACAAACCCATCAGAAATCATATGATTATCTCAAAGGATGCTGGAAAAGCCTTTGACAAAATACAGCACCCATTCTTACTTAAAACACTACAAAGCATAAGAATCAATGGATTGTTCCTTAGAATGAATAGTAGTATCTATCTGAAACCACTATCATTCATTATGTGCAATGAGGATAAGCTAGAGGCATTCCCAATAAAATCAGGTGTGAAACAAGGATGCCTGTTATCCCCACTATTCTTCAATATTATGTTAGAAATGTTAGCTTCAGCAATAAGAGGAGAAAAAGAAATTGAAAGAATTTGAATTAGGAAGGAAGAAACAAAACTCGCTTTTTGCAGATGACATGATGGTATACCTAGAAAATCCTAAAAATCATCTAAAATTTTCTAGAAAAAAATTGACAAATTTAGCAAAATCCCAAGTTATAAAATAAACCCTCATAAATCCTCAGCATTTTCATATATTACAAGCAAGATACAGCAGGAAAGAGCCAGAAAGAGAAATTCCATTCAAAGTAACTTCAGACAATATAAAATACTAGGGATTCTACCTGATAAGGAAGACTCAGAAATTTTGTGAAAACAACTACAAAACACTTCTCATACAAATAAAATCAAATTTAAATACCTAGGCAAATATCAATTGCTTATGGATAGGCTGAGGTAATATAATAAAAATGAAAATTCTACTGAAATTAAACTACCTATTTAGTGACATACCATTAAAATTCCAAAAAAATTTCAATGAGCTAGAAAAATTTGTAAGTAAATCCATATGAGATATAAAATTCAAGAATTTCAAGGGATTTAGTGAGAAAAAACACAAATGGAGGTAGATTAGCCCTACCAGATCTAAAATAATATTATAAAGCATACGTCATCAAAAGTATCTGATATTGACTAAGAAATAGTGTTGTGGATGAGTGAAATAGACTATGTGCAAAAGAAAAAACAGTAAATGATTATAATTATCTAAAGATTACCTAAAGAGTTCAGCTTCTAGGATAAGAACTCTCTCTTTGATAAAAACTGTTTGGAATATTGTAAGTTTGTATGGCAGAAACTTGAATTAGACAACATCTCACACCCTATACCAAGATAAGATCAAAATGGGTTCAGGATTTATACATAAAAGATAATATTATAAGCAAACTAAATCAAGGAATAGTTTATCTGTCAAATCTATGAAAAGGGAAGTAGTTTATGAACAAGGAAGTGTTGGATAATACTAGATAATTTTGATTATATTAAATTAAAAAGCTTTTGCACAGAGAAAACCTCTGTAATCAAGATCAAAAGAAATCTAGCAAAATGGGCAACATTTTTAACAACTAGTATTTCTGACAAAGGATTCATTTCTAAAATATATAGAAAATTGTTTCAAATTTATAAAAAACAAACAAAATAACCCAAGTCATTTCCCAGTTGACAGATGGTCAAAGGATAAGCAAAGGCAATGTACAGGTGAGGAAATCAAAGCAATCCATAGTCATATGAAAAATTGCTCTGAATTATTACTTAATAGAGAAATGAAAATCAAAGCACCTCTGAGGTACCACTTCATACCTCTAAGACTGGTCATTATGAGCTGAAAGGATCAATGTTGGAAAGCATGTGGGAAATCTGGCACACTAATAAATTGTTGGTAGAGCTGTGAAATGTAAAGCAATTTGTAATTATCCCTAAAAGGTAATAAAAATGTGCATACCCTTTGATCCATCAATACTAGTACTGGGTCCATCCCCTGAAGAGATCATGAAAAAGGATAAAAATATCATTTGTACAAAAATATTCATAGCAGCTCTGTGGTGGCAAAGAATTGGAAATTGAGTGAATATCCATCATTTGGGGAATGATTGAACCAATTATGGTATATGTCTATTATGTAACCCTATTCTTCTATTAAATACCAGGAGGGATGGAAATTCAGAGAAGCTTGGAAAGAATTGCATGAACTCATGCTGAGTGAGATAAGCATAACCAGAAGAACACTGTACACCATAACAACAATGGGATTTTTGATCAATCTTAATGATTTGCTCATTTCATCAGTGCAACAATGAAGGACAATTTTAGGGTATCTGCTATGGAGAATACCATCTGTATCCAGAGAAAGAATTGTAAAGTTTAAATAAATTGTGGAGTTTAAACAAACATTACATTTAATTTTTAAAAAGTTATCTTATTATGTAATTTTAGTATCTCTTATATTTTATTTCTTTCCTTTAGGATATGATTTTTCTCTCAACACATTCAATGTATATCATGGAAACCATAGAAAGACTATCAGACTATGTTCTGTGAGAGGTGGGGGAAGGTAAGCAAGATTAGGGGAACTATTATGAAATTCAAGAAAAATAAAAATAATAAAATAATAAATTTGTGTTGGGTAAAGCTCTAGAAGATTCCTAGTTTTATCCCTCCATTTTGGCTCTTCCTCAAAAGTCCCCAAGGTATGAAGCTTTTAAATGATTTTTTTCAGGCTTATATAACCTTTACTATTGGAAGTGTGGTATTGTTGCTTTGAAATATAATGCTGTGCCTATATGCCATATGGGCTGTTTCTATTGTTGTTCATTAATTTCAGTCTTGTCCTACTCTGTGACCCCATTTGGAATTTTCTTGGCAAGGATAATGAAGTATTTTGCCATTTCTATCTCCAGCTCATTTTACATATGAGGAACTGACACAAAAGTATTCAGTGACTTGCCCAGTGCTACAGAGTTAGTATGTGTCAGAAGCAGTTGTAGATGAGTCTTCCTAACTCCAGACAGGACCCACAATCCACTTCATCATGTAACTACTCTATTATTTTTGTTATATTTTGTGTTTGTTGATTGATAAAAATGTGAATTCAGAACAGGGAGAAGCAAAGAAGTCACTATTGAAAAGGATTAGCTAGACTTGAGAAAGCAATTCTTATCAATGTTTGAATTCAAGGTGTCTCAATCAATTGCAAGTTAGGTAAATATTCAGAATTCCTAAAGAACTCCATTCTCCTGGAAACTAAATAGAGAAGTCATTACTCTCTGAACTGATGTCCAGAGTCTCTGAGAACCAGCAATGCAAAATATGTAATGTGTGGATATGCATATATATGCTTATATATATATATATATATATGATATGCATGTGTATGTATATAGGTGTATAGAGAGATAGATGTCTATGAATTTGCATGTATATAAACATATATGCATATGTAATTACTCATATTTTTGTATGTCTGTGTGTGCAATTGGATACATGCATGTATATGGATACATACACAAATACATATAATATACAATATATACACAAATATATTCAAAATACATGGATACATATACCTATAGATGTACACATGTCTGTATGTGTCTGTATATGTACGTGTATATGTTTGTTTATAGTTGGAGTTACTTGGAGTTTAATCAAAGCAAAATGTTACTGAACTTGGGGACAGCTACATTGCACAGTGAATAGAGCACCAGCCCTGGAGTCAGGAGGACCTGAGCTCAAATCCAGCCTCAGACATTTAATAATTGCCTAGCTGTGTGACCTTGGGCAAGTCACATAACTGCATTGCCTTAAAAAGGTTACTAAACTTGACTATTTGCATATATATATATAACATGGAGAGAGAGAGAGAGAGAGAGAGAGAGAGAGAGAGATCATCATATTTGTAAGCTAGAATGCAAAGGAAGTAAAATCATACCCAACACTTACTACAGATAATTACTTAAAATACAGATGCCAGAATTACCAAACCATTGAAAGATAAAATCTGGGGATTGTATTAAGGAGTAAAAATTAGATGACTTTGAATTTTAATTGTAATACAGTTGAAATGATTGCAGAAACAATTGGGAAGGAAAAAAAAGCTTTGCTTTTTAATTCTGGAGATGAGGCAAGGATTTGTGACAGCATCACTATTCCCAGAGGTTAGGCAAAAAAAGAACTAAAGAACTTGCTTATTGGAAAACTACATGATGAAATGCACAACAGCCACAGAGGGAATTAAAAGGAGCTGGCCAAATGAAAGAGACAGTCACCCTTACAGAAGCCTGCTTTATATACTTCTGGTGAAAACAGCTATGGACTGGTATTTTAATGATCTCTCAAAGGCAGAGAATCAGTATGATCTAGGCAGCTAATTTACAAACACAGAACCATTTGCAGTCAAAGGATAAGAAGGAATGGAGTTGAAAAGTTGCATTTTCTCCTTATTAACAAACTTAAACTTCCTCCTTGAAAGGAGAAGAATGAAGTAATGAGAAATTGTTTAAAAGGTTTTTTGGGTTTTTTTTTTTTTTTGTTCTTGTTTCTCAAATAGTGCATACACATGAGCGCAGAGATATCATTAGGAAACATTTCACTCCTTTGGACCATGTACACTGAAGGAATAACTGATTGCAAGGAGATGTGCTTAAGGAGGTAGGGAATGATTCTAAAAGCTCTCTGGCTATAAATTAATGTGCACTTGGTCTACATGCAATGTGTTATGTGAAAGGCAATTGAAATTGTGTTGTCTTTCTCCTCCTATTTCTGTGTCTCTGTAAATTGAGTCTCCATTTCTCTGCCTGCAATGATTGGTTTAATTGCTTGGAAAAAGTATACCATTGTGGAGTTTAATTCATTTTTCTGAGGTAATAATAATTCTTTCTCTTGCAGAAATGCATACCCATTGTCAATAATCCAGTGAACTCAACAGGATTCAAGGGGCCATTACAATTTTTAGTTATGGTAAAATGAGTGTGTACTAAAAACATTGTTTTAATAAAAAAGGGAATCAAGGAAGGTTTGTAGCTTCCTGTCATGGAGATTTTCACAATATTGTTATTTCTTACAATAAAATAATCTAATTCAGGAAGAAACATTTTCCCCTATTTAAAAATAATACAACCATTATCCTCAAATATTTTAGAATGTATTGTATAAATAGACATGCTTACAGGCCAACAAAATCATGAATTCACACATGTACATGCATATGCATAAAGTAAACATATATTCACATATATGTGTGTGTATCTTATTATTTTTTTCAGTAATCATATGCCAAGATCCCATTTTGCCTTCAAAAATTGACCACGTGACATCATTTTAATATTAATATAATGATAATTTTGATAACTGATAATGATTTGCATTTGAACAAGAAAGCATTTTAAAAGTTAATGTTATCAGAGTTGAGGTTTATAGAGAACCTGAGAGATTATTAGTAAAATTGCTTTTTTTTTGTCCCAGTGACTGATGGAGAAACAGAAAATGAGAGAGCCCAACTGGTTTGACCAGTGTTTTGCATTTCAAAATATTTTTCCCATAAAAGCAGAAATTTTGACATCATTTCTAGAACTATTTTCACTACTCATGGTCTACCTCCTGTGAAAGAATTACATTATAAGGAAGAATATTGGCAAATTTGAAGACATATTTAAAAACAACTTAAGCAAAACACCAGATGTGGCAAGAAAAATGATCAAGGGGCATAGTAAAATGAGTGTGGGTTAACTCAATTGGATAGTGAAAGTATGATATATCAGAAAGAATACTTTAATTGAGTTAAGAAAAAAATTAGCTTTGAACCTATTCTCAAATATTTATTTTCTGTATGAGGGGGAGATTTGGCCTCTGAGTCAGGGTAATTGCCTCAGATTCTAACTCAAACACTTTGAAACACTTGGAAATTCCCTTATAATCACAGTTCCTGTACAATTTTTTTTAATACAGTAAGAAGAGGAAGAATGGCAAATCATGATGAATACAGAAAATATCCTCAACATGCATCAATAATAATGAATTTTAGATAGATGATAGATAGATAGAAAGATAGATAGATAGATAGATAGATAGATAGATAGATGATTGATAGATAACAGAAAGCTGCTGGCTATAAATTAGAATGAATTGAATGTAGAATAAGTATAGAATAAAAATATAGATGGATGAAAAACTTTATCATTCAAATAAAACAAAAAGCTATATATATATATATATATAAATGGTACATGCAGTATACTATAAGAAGCTAATAAGAAAGCAAGTTTCCATTTAATAAGAAGAAAGTAACAATAATGAAAACTTGTGAAAATAGAATTATCTAATGAGGTAGAGAGATTCTGGTCACAAATGCTTTCAAGCAGAGATAGTACTATTATATGGCATATGATAAAGGAATTGGAATTAGAGTGTATTAATTCTAAAATAACTTTTAATTCTCAAATTCTACTTTTATGACTAACTTTTGACTGTTTTATGACTAATTTTGAATTTTTGTTAAGGATAAAAAATTTCTTAAATCATTTAGAAAAGGTCAAAATTCCTAGTAAAACACTTCTGAAAAGAATAGCAGAGGGGGAGACCTGGTTTATTGACTGAAGGAGGAAAAATGTCAACAAATGCTTCCACCCCTTTCTGAACAGCATTAACATTTTCAAGGGGTCTCAGATAAAAAAAAAGCAGCTGTAAGAGTTTTTTTGTATTCCTATGAAAAGAAGCTATTACCCTTTATCTCTATCTCTAGTAATTCTTTGCTATTCTCTTGAAAATAGAAGAGCACTAAATCTCACAGAAGCCATAATATATATGAATTATAGCAACTAACCTATAATTATTTGTAAATGGTGATTTTTTTAACAGATGAGTACTTTTGGTATACTGAACCTTTTAAAAAACAGTTCAGTGTCTATGAATACCCTGACATTTTCAAATCTAAAATAAATTAATTTGGGTGAAATAGGTAGAAATTGCAGTCATTGGAGATGACAATTTCTGAGGTCCCTTTCAGCTCTAACAACTTGAAATCTATCTTTCATTTGAATATCTACAATACAATGAAAATTGGATAGAAAGTTGAAGGTCATATTAATGGACCCTTAGAATGGTTTAAATAATTGCATTTGCCACTTAGGTATTTATTTAATCCTATAGAGACTAGTGTGTTCATTAACAATTTCAAATGAGAAACAAAATTGGCAAGTTCATTAATTTGGATTCCATCTCTTTTGTTGTTGAGGATAACTATGAGTTGTCAATGAAAATATATTTTGATTGCAGAGATATTATACATTATGAAACACTGAAGTTCATAGTTGTTAAATTCAAACATGATACAATTTAATATCACTTATTCCCCATGAATATTTACCATTGACCGAAGTGTAAATAGAATATAATTTAGTACCTCATTAATTTCAAGTTTTTTAGGATCTAGGAATCAATAAATATCCAGTTATTATCCATGACTATCTATCTATCTATCTATCTATCTATCTATCTATCTATCTATCTATCTATCTATATCTTCCCACCTTTATTTTATGGGAAAAAACATCAAAATAAGATTTCAATCCAGTTTAGGAATAAAGACTCCTGCACTTAGAATCACAATATCTCAATTTGAGTTTCATGTAATGATCTAATGTATTTCATATTTTTGGAGAAAAAAATTGTCCTCACTGACTTTTAGCTTCTTCTTTGCTAAAAATGAATTTGATTTTGTTGAAGATACTTCCAACTATGACAATCTGTGAAATGTTAAGAATGAGAGAGACAGACACAGACAGAGAGCAAAGGGGTGCAGAGTCTAAGGGAGGGAATTTGGTAACTGGAATTAAGTGACATTGGTCAAAACAAATTTTTTCTGAGGCAGGTGAGATTTAATGTAGCATCAATAAAGGTTCAAAAAACTAAGTAAGTTAAATTCTTGGGGCTAATAAGTTGATTATTCGTTGATGAGTAATGCTTTTTAAATAGAAGGTAATTGGAAAATAGTGGGAGAAGTAATTGGCTATATAAATAAGTGACAAATTTGAAAGCTATACATATGATGCTTGCTTTGAATAAAGCAATTTAAAATGTTATCATGAATATAATCAGTGAAATAATGAAGTGGATACAAAGCCAGACTTGAAGGCAGACATATCTGTGTTCAAATCAAGCCTCAGATATAAACTGTGTTATTCTGGAAAGTCACTGAACATTTTCTTATCTCAGTATCTTCACATGTGAAAAGTGGATAATAATAGCATCTTTACCCCATAGCTATTGTGAAAATAGAATTAAATGATATTTATAAATGTTGTGTAAGCCTTAAAACATTGCACTAACACTGTCAGTATTGTGAGCAAGAGTAAGAAGTATAAAAATGAAAATTCACATTTTATGATGCTTTAATTTTCTTAAAACTATATTCTCATTTGCATTACCTCTCTTGACCTTCTTTTTCTTTGATTTTTAAGACTTCCTATATATTTTTACATTTATATTAAAGTATATATGTGATGATGATGTATATGATGATGTTCTGTCCTTTGTTCTTAAAGAAGACCATGACAGCAAGGGAGGTGATGCCATGATATGTACATGAATTGTATTTTGGTGAATAGGTGCTGCTCTAAGTCATAAGCCTCTCTTTCTCCTCCAGAGTCATTTGGTTTCAATGGCCAGATATGAATCTGGATGACGGGAAATGACCCTGGATGTGAGACATTCGAGATTAAGTGACTTTCCCAAGGTCACAAAGTTAGCAAGTGACAAGTTTCTGAGCCTGGAATCAAATTCCTGTCCTCCTGAGTCCAAAAACCAGGGCTCTCTCCACTGTGCCAGCTAACTTCTTCTTATGTAAATAGGAAGTCAACATTATAAGGGAAAACATATTGGCCAGTTAAATACTATGCTATTTTCCAAGGAATATTAAAAGAGTATGTTTTCCCACGTATTAAAGAGAACTTTTATGGCAGTGGAGTGTCATAACAACAAAGATAGTCAGGAAATTAGAGAAGAAGGAAGGCAAGAAGACAGGAAGGCAGAAAGGGAAGGAGGTAAGGGGAAAGGAAATAATTCTGGGATATTTTGTTCTGGAGGAAGTAGGTACATGCATGTGATCATATATCTACAAAAATATATTTTGATCATTGATTCTTTATCCAAGAAAAACACAATTTAAGAGAAAATTCACAATAATTTATTATCATTTTCATGTTAACATCATATGTTGAGTTTTAGAGATAGCATCTAATACACATAGGCTCAATCATGCTTTCTCCAAAAGATGATGGAGCAGTTTCAAACTTTCATTAATGCAAGAAATTCAGTCTTATATTCATTGACACAGTTTCTTGATCCCCTAAGAAGAAAAGCCCAGCAAAAAAGAAGAGTTAAAAATTATTCTGCAGTAAATGTGGACATAGAGACATAGAGACAGAGCTCATCAGAATCAAAGTTCTAATTTTCCATACTATTTTTAAGCAATCCTATTTTCCTCAATCTTTTATATTGTGTAAAACATTCTTCACATTTATCTTTAAATTTAGTGATCAACATATCTTTCATTCCATTACAATTTGTAAGATTGAATTCTCTGACCAGCCTGGTGTTGCTCATTGATTTAAAGGGTTATGGTTTTAAAATTCTGAAGTTAGTTTCAGCTTCCTATTTTGTTATATAACCATGGATGGGGAGAGCTAGTTAGTAGATTAATGATAGAATGCCACTCCTGGAGTCATCAAGACTTATTTTCTTAAGTTCAAATCTGACCTTAAACACTTGCTAGCTGTGTGACCTTGGGAAAATTACTTAAACCTTTTTTCCCTAGTTCCTCATTTGCAAAATGATATTGAGTAGTGAATGACAAAGTTCAGTATCTTTGCCACGAAAAACACAAGCGGTGTCACGAAGAGTCAGAAAAGACGCAAAATGACTAAACAAAAATGATGACCATGGATGAGCCACATGACATTTTAAAGCTTTTATTTCCTCATCTGAAAAATGAATTTAAATCATCTACTACACAGATAAGTGTTGAGAAAATCACTTTGTAATGTTTGAAACACTTTTAAAAAATGATCAGTAAATATATATATATACATATATATATATTTATGCTTATATGTATATATTTAGCATAATTTACCATAATTTAGCATTGTATTAAGAGCTGAGAATACAAAAAGGCAAAAAAATTTTTGTCTTCAAGGAGTTTACATTTTAATGTGGAAGACAACATATATGTGTGTGTGTATGTGGATATATTAATATAGGAATGATAAATATATGATAATTAACTCAGTAAAGAAACTGGAATTAAGGGGAATTACTAAGAGCTTCTGCTAGAAATTATAAATTTAGTTTGAACTTAAAGGAAATCAAGGTGGTCACATAGAGGAAGCATTCCAGGCTTTAGACACTGTTGTAAAAAATGTCCTGGGTCAAGAGATGGAGTGTCTTGTTCTTAGAAAAATCAGGAGACAATTGTCACTGGAATGAAGAATATGTGTTATGAAGTAAGGTGTAAGAAGAACAAAAGATAATAGGAGGAAATTATGAAAAGTTTGAATGTAAGAATATGTTGTATTTGTTCTTAAAGGCATTAGGAAGCTTCTAAAGACTATTGAGGGGAATATTAAGGTGATTGGATCTGTGCTTGAGGAAAATCACTCTAATGAATTTAAATGAGGAGCTTGGTGCAAGAAGAATCCTAATCTCAGAAGAAGCAAAAGCAAAACAAGATATCATTAAAAGGGCTAAGGTAGAAAACTACACCTTCTTAAAAGGCACCATAGGTGAGGTAATATCATTATGAAATATATGTGGGCCAGGTGGTCTATAGCATGCAAATACTTAAAGAAGAATCTGAACAAATTAAAAAGTTACTTAGACAATAAAACTATAATAGTGAGGGGCAAAACCTCTTTGTCAGAATTAGATAAATCTAATCATAAAATAAAAAAAGAAGGAAGTTAAGAATATGAAGAGAATTTTAGAAACTTAAATATGATACAGTAGAAGAGAAAACTGAGCAGGGATAGAAAGGAATAGCTTTTTCTTTCCCGTACATGATAGCTACACAAAAATTTTTCATATATTTCGTCATAAAAAAACTCACAATCAAATTTAGAAAAACAGAAATATTAAATTCATCCCCTTCAGATCATGATACAAGAAAAAATGCATGTAATGAAGGTCCATGGAAAGCTATACTAAAAATTAATTAAAAAAACTAAATAACCTAATTTTTAGGAATGAGTGAATCAAATAATAAATCATAGAAATAATCAACAATCATCCAAGACAAAGACAATGATGATACATCATATCCAAATTTGTGTGATGCAGTCAAAGTTTTTAGGATAAATTTTTCATTTCTAAATACTTTTATGAATAAATTAGCAAAAGAAAAGATCAATAAATTGAACATGAAACTAAAAAATTTAGAAAAAGCACAAATAAAAAAATCCCCCAATTAAATAACAAATTAGAAATTATGAGAATCAAAAGAGAAATCAACAAAAATGAAAGCAAAAAAGCCATTGAACTAATAAATAAAAGAAGAGCTGGTGATATGAAAACATAAAGTGCTAAAACCTTTAGTTATTCTGATTAAATAAAAAAGAAAACCAAATTAGCAGTATTCAAACCTGAAAAAGGAAATTCATCATGAATGAGGAGGAAATTAAAGTAATAATTCAGATTTATTTTGCCCATTTTATGGCAGCAAAATTGACAACCTAAGGTGAAATTGATAAATATTTACAAAAGTATAAATTGCCGAGATCAATGGAAGAGGAAATAAAATATTTTAATACCCCTAATTCTGAAAAATGATGGTGAAGAAAACATCAATAGGTTCCCTAAGAAATAATCTCCAGGGCCAGATGAATATATAAGTGAATTCTACCAAACATTAAAGGGATAATAAATTCAAATTCTTTATTAGCTGTTTTAAAAAAAAATAGAAGAAAGAATTCTTCCAAAATTCTTTTCAGTGAAAATTTGGGGCTGGACCTTAAGCGAGGAAGAGACAACAGAGACAAAGAAAATTATAAATTTATCTTCCTAATGAATATGAATGCAAAAAGTTTAAATAAAATTTTAGCAAAGAGATTGTAGTAAGTTATTACTAGAAATACAACATTATCAGGTACAATTATTACTAGGTAGATAGTGATGGTTCAATATTAGGAAACAATAAACAAAATTGACCATATCAATTAAAAAATTAACAAAAATCATGTGATTTTTCTAAATCAATGATGAAAAAGTCTTTGACAAAATACAGAACTCATTCCTTTAAAAATATAGGAATAAATGGAGCTTTCCTTAAAATGATAAGCAGTATCTATCTAAAACCATTATCAAGCTTAATAAGTAATGGGGATAAACTAGCAGCATTTCCAATAAAATCAGGGATAAAACAAGGAATCCCATTATTACTGCTATTATTTAATACTGTATTAGAAATATTATATTTAGTGACAAGAAGACAAAAATAAAGGAGTTAGAATAGTCAAGAAGTAAACAAAATTTTATTCTCTTCTCAAGTGATATGATAGTACACTTAAACATTGAAAATCAATATAAAAAACTGCTCAAAACAATTAAAAACATGAGAAAAGTAGCAGGATACAAAATCAACCTACATAAATAATCAGCATTTCTATATGTAATCAATAAAATTCAAGAGCAAGGAATACAAAGAAAAATTCCATTTAAAATACTTATAGAAAAAATACTAGGGGCATGTACTTTCCAAGAGAAACCCAGAAATTATATGAATAAAATACACAACACTTTTCACACAAATAAAGTCAAATCTAAACATTAACTGGGAAAATGCTAATTGCTTGTGGATATAGTGAGTTTATGCAATTATATGTCTATTCTATTCAAATTAAATTATTTAGTCAATGCTGTACTAATCAAAGTACAAAAAAACTTGTTTCACAACTAGTAAAAATAGTATCAAAATTTATTGGTAGCAATAAAACATTAAGAATATCAAAGGGAATGAGGGAAAGCTGGTAGCTGGTGGGATCTCAGAGACAAAACAAGTAAAGATAGTCCATTCTCCTCAAGAATGTGAAGGAGTGGGATGAGCCAAGATGGCGACATGAAGGGATGGAGTCTTAGGAGCTCTCTGACAAAACTCATAAACTAAGGATTCTAACTAAACTTTGGAGAGACAGAACCCACAAAGGGACTCAGAGAGGCAGTTCTCCTACTCAAGGTAACCTGGAAAAGAGCAGAAAGGCTCTGCTCCCTGGGGACAGAGGAGCGGTCCGCCAGAGGGGTGGCCCACCAGAGCAAAGGAACTTCAGCCTCCTGGAGGCAGCCCCAGGGCGCTCGGAGCAGCAGCTCACAGCAGCAGGGGAGTCTCCTGTGCTGCACCTCGGGGAGTACCGGCACAAAGTGGGGGAACAGCAGGGGACCTCTGCCAGAGAGAGCATGTGGAGCCCAGCCCTCGGGGCACACAGTGAGCAGCATGGTCTTTCCACAGCCTAGACCTGGAAACAGAAGCAGGCAGGGCTGGTAAGCAGGAGCCCCCAGGGCATGAGCCCAATGAGCTGAGGGAGGGGAGTGAAGAGAGAGAGACTGCCTAGCTCTGTCCTCTGCCCCTGGAACAGGACTCTGACCACATTCAGATCCTGATCCCAATCTAGGCACCCCATAGAACAACAGGGCCCCCCCCACTTCGGCCCCATGGCAGAGGGGGGCTCTTATGGTCATTCACAGACCAGGAAGGAGGACAGAACCTCATACACTGAGACCCTTGTGGGAGTGTCCCAAAAGCTAAGGAAGCACCCCAAAAAACAGGCTTAGGCTGGGAAAATGAACAAGCAAAGAAATAAGAGGAAGACCATTGAGAAATATTTTGCAAATGAGCCCAAGAAGGATAAAAATACTCAGTCTGAAGATGAGGAAGCACAAGCTCCTGCATCTAAAGACTCCAAGAAAAATAGAAATTGGGCTCAGGCTATGACAGAGCTCAAAAAAGACTTTGAAAATCAAATGAGGGTGTTAGAAGAAAAACTGGGAAAAGAAAGGAGAGAGATGGAGGAAAAACATGAAAATAAAGTCAGCAGCCTAGTCAAGGAAATCCAAAAAAAATGCTGAAGAAAATAGCATGCTAAAAAGCAGCTTAGGTCAAATGGATGAAACAGTTCAAAAAGTTATTGAGGAGAAGAATGCTTTAAAAAGCAAAATTGGCCAGATGGAAAAAGAGATAAGAAAACTCTCTGAGGAGAAAAAATCCTTCAGACAAAGAATACAATTCAGGGAGATTGATGAATTTACCAGAAATCAGGAATCAATACTTCAAAACCAAAAAAATGAAAAATTAGAAGAAAATGTGAAATATCTCATTGAAAAAACAACTGATATGGAAAACAGACTTAGGAAAGATAATTTAAAAATTATTGGAATACCTGAAAGTCATGATCAGGAAAAGAGCCTTGACATCACTTTCAAAGAATTACTATAGGAAAATTGCCCTGATATTCTAGAAGCAGAGGGCAAAATAGAAATGGAGAGAATCCACCAATCCCCCCGAGAAAGAGATCCCAAAAAACCAACCCCCAGGAATATTATAGCCAAGTTACAGAACTCCCAAGTCAAAGAGAAAATATTACAAGCAGCCAAAAGGACACAGTTCAAAGATTGTGGAGCTGCAGTCAGGATCACACAGGACTTAGCAGCACCTCAGTGGAAGCTCATAGGGCTTGGAATACAATATACAGGAAGGCCAAAGAGCTTAGAATGCAGCCAAGAATGAACTACCCAGCAAGGCTGAATGTCCTCTTCCAGGGAAAAAGATGGACTTTCAATGAACCAGGGGAATTTCAAAGGTTCCTTTTGGAATGGCCAGAGCTGAACAGAAGGTTTGATCTTCATATACAGTACTCAGGTGAAGCATGGAGATTGGAGGAGAGGGGGGAAATATGAGGGACTTAATGAGGATGAACTGCATGTATAGAAAAATGACACTGATAATGTTCATATGAACCATCTCAGTTAACAGAGCTGAATTTGAAGATAAAATATGGTGTAAAAATGGAGTCAATAGGAAAAAAGGGAAGTGGAAGGGGAGAGGGAAAAAGGAGAGGGGGAATAGTTCAAGCTATTTCACATAATAAGATTTTTTTTATTACAATGAGCTATTGCAATGATGTAGAAGGGGGCAGGCAAGGGGGAATGAGGGAACCTTTGCTCTCATCAGAGATGGCTAGGAGAGGAAACAACAAATATACTCAATGGGGTATAGACAACTGGAGTGAGAAGGAGTGGGGAGCAGGGGGAAGGGGTGGGGATGTGAATAAAGGAGGAGAGGATGGACCATGGGGGGACCTTGGTCAGATACAACACATTCTCTTTTTTACTTCTTGCAAGGGGCTGGGATTGGAGGGATTGCCCAGGACCACAGGGCCAGATGGATTCTGGGCCTATGGGGTGGTATGGGGGCCCAGGGCTTCTTGGCCCCAGGACCAGGGATCTGTCTGCTGCGCCACTCAGCGACCCTACAGCAGAGTCATAGTGAAAGGATAGAGAAAATAGAGTACATGGTAGTGGAGAAATAAGAAAGGAGGGAGTTGAGATCAGCAATGGCAACTTTGGAAAAATATGGAAGTAACTTTTGTGATGGACTTATCATAAAGAATGTGATCCACCCACAACAGAGTTGATGGTGTTAGAACAAAGACTGAAGCACATTTTTTGTTATTATTATTTGGGGAAGGGTGCAGGGCAAGTGGGGCTGGGTGGCCTGCCCGGGGCCACATAGCAGGGGGATCTTTGGGTGTCTGGGGCTAGATTCGGATCCAGGTGCTCCTGGCTCAAGGGCCAATGCTCTGTCTGCCACCCAGGCACCCCTACTATTATTACTATTTTATTTTATTTTGGGTCTTTCTTTTTTCTTCTTTTTGGTTTTTGCAGGGCAGTGGGGATCGGGTAGCTTGCATGTCACATGGCTGAGTGATTGTTGGGTTTACAAGGCTGGATATGGACTCGGGTGCTCGTGGCTCCAGGGCTGGTGCTTCGTCCATTGTGCCACCTGGCCATACCTACAATTATTACTATTATTTTTTTTAATTTTAATTTTTTTTATCTCCCCTTTACTTTTTTGCCCAAACAAGTCTATCTATATTCATGGTTGGAGAGGTATTTTGTTTACTTGTAAACAAGTATATTTTATTAATGTAAAAAAACTTTTATACAAAATGAGAATAAAAAATAAATTTAAAAAAAGAAAAAAAAGAATATCAAAGGGATTGATTAAAAATGCAAAACAAAGTGGCCTGAATCAGATGTAAAACTGTATTGTAAGGAAGCAGCCATCAAAAGTATCTAAGAAGATTAGGACTAAAAGAAAGAATTGTAAATGACTACAGTAATCTACCATTGGATAAACCACAAAACACTAGTTTCTTTCATAAAGACTGACAAAAACTGCCGGAAAACTGAAAAGTAATATGGTAAACACTAGACAAAGACCCTTGTCTCACATCACATATGAACAGGATTTAGACATAAAAGGTGATGTCATAGACAATTAATAAAACAAGAAAATGTCTATTAAACTTATGGAGAGGGAGTAGTTTATAACCAAACACAAAATAAAAGTGCATTAGAAAATGCAGAATAGATGGTTTGCACTATATTAATTGTTTTGTTTTGTTTTTTTTTTTTTGCAAGGCAAATGGGGATAAGTGGCTTGCCCAAGGTCACACAGCTAGGTAATTATTAAGTGTCTGAGGCGGGATTTGAACCCAGGTACTCCTTACTCCAGGGCTGGTGCTCTATCCACTGTGCCACCTAGCCACCCTTGCATTATATTAAATTTGAAAATTTTTGAACAAAAACAAACTTTTTACAATCAAGAGTGGTAGGAATGTAGAAAAGTGAGAAAGTTTTCAAAGGCAGTGCTTCTGACAAAAGGCTTATTTCTACAATACTTAGAGAAATGATTCAAATTTATAATAGTAAAAGTCATGTTCCAATTGATGACATGAAAAAAAATGCTCCAAATCATTACTGACAAGAGAAATGCAAATTAACACAATTCTGAGGTACCACCTACACCTATCAGATAGACTAAAGATGCCAAAAAATGAAAACGATCAATGCTTAAGTGGATGTGGAAAAATTGTCACATTAATGCATTGTTGCTGGGGTTGTGAACTGAAGTACCCTTATGGAGAACGAATTGGAACTCTGTCCAAAAGAAAATAAAATTGCGTATACCCTTTGACCCATTACTATCCCATAGAGATCATAAAAAAAATTTCACTATGCCCAAAGAGCAACAAAAATGTGCATACCCTTTGACCCAGCAATACCACTACTGGGTCTATACCCTGAAGAGATGATGAAAAAGGGTAAAAACATTATTTGTACAAAAATATTTATAGCAGCCCTGTTTGTGGTAGCAAAGAATTGGAAATCAAGTAAATGTCCTTCAATTGGAGAATGG
This sequence comes from Macrotis lagotis, assembly GCF_037893015.1. Classification (NCBI taxonomy): domain Eukaryota; kingdom Metazoa; phylum Chordata; class Mammalia; order Peramelemorphia; family Peramelidae; genus Macrotis; species Macrotis lagotis. Next base: position 30,134,157 of record NC_133658.1, read on the forward strand.
CTTAGCAAACTGTGGTATATGTATGTCACGGAACACTATTGTTCTATTAAAAACCAGGAGGGATGGGATTTTAGGGAAGCCTGGAGGGATTTGCATGAACTGATGCTGAGTGAGATGAGCAGAACCAGAAAAACACTGTACACCCTAACAGCAACATGGGAGTGATGTTCATCCTTGAAGGACTTGCTCATTCCATCAGTGCAACAATTGGGAACAATTTTGGGCTGTCTGCAAAGGAGAGTACCATCTGTATCCAGATAAGGAGCTGTGGAGTTTGAACAAAGTGCAAGGACTATTCCCTTTAATTTAGAAAAAAAATAGATATTGTCTGATCTTGTTACCTCTTAGGCTTCTCTTCTCTTCTTCAAGAATATGATTTCTCTCTCATCACACCCAATTTGGATCAAGGTACAATATGGAAACAAAGTAAAGACTGACAGAGTGCTTTCCATGGGGGATGGGGTAGGGGGAGGGAAGCAAGAGTGGGGGAAAACTTGTAAAACTCAAAAAATATCTTTAATAAAAATAAATTTAAAAAATAATAAAAATATATTATATATATAATATATATAAAATATATATAAAATAAAAATAATAAATAATATTTCAACTCTCACATGTTTAAAAATATTGCTATATTACAAGTCTTTCTATAAAGGCAAAGAATTGGAAATTGAAGGGATGTCCATTTTTCCAGTCCATGCAAAAGTAGTTTTCAATATTCAACCATTTGCAAGCTTATTTGTTCCATGTTTATATACTAATTTTTCTTCCCTCTCCTTTCCCCATGGTAGCAAACACTCTGCAAAGAGTTGAACATATCTAGCTCCTAGCCCCAGAGGACCTCAATATGACTATTCTAATTTGATTAGCAAATCACTTATATCTTGAACTTTTCTACCTCTCTCTCTTTAGTAATATGTTGGATCTATTTCTTTTTTGTAGGTTGTTTTTGGTTTGTTTTGTTTTTTTTGCATGGCAAAGGGGTTAAGTGGCTTGTCCAAAGCCTCACAGCTAGGTAATTATTAAATATCTGAGGCCAGATTTGATATCAGGTACTCCTGACTCCAGGGTCAGTGCTTTATCCACTGTGCCACCCAGCCACCCCATGCATCTATTTCTTAGGAGTCTTCAATTTTCTACTGAATAAGGATTTTCAGATTATAAGACAAACTATTTGAGAGTTCCATGGTCTGTGAAAGCAAGATCTTTGACTTCTGGGATTAAAATATTTTTAGACACATCTACTCAACCTCATCCCAACAGAAGTAGCTTACTAGGAAGAGGCTGTTGGGTTTAGGCAGAAATCAGGACACAGTTTTGGAGGAGAATATGATGATGTAACTTCCAGGTCTTGTGCACCCTGTTCAATGGTGAAAATTGGTCAGTTGACAGTATAGGTATTGTCAGCAAAGGTAATACACTTTTCTATGGTGAAAATTTCCTATAATAATGGTTAAAATTACTATTATTTGACTAGGGCCTCTCTTGTGGAGAGCACATCTAATTTCTGGAGTCAGAATGCTATGCTTAGTTCAGTTCCCAGAGTCTGAGTTCAGGACAAGGATAATTGTATTGAGATATCAGAGAAGGAACATGGATGAGTTGAAAAATATTCAAAATAAGGAAACCAATGTGATTTTTGGTTCATGTTCCATGAAATTCTCTTACAAACAAAAAAAAACCCTATTTAACATTTAGTTTTGAGAAGACTAAGAAAGGATAAGACAATGTTCGCATTCTTTGTATTTCAAAAGCTATTTCTCATGAAGGAAGGACATTTTTACCAGATTTGGGCCCAGGATAGAAAACCAGGAGCACTGGGTAGGAATTACAATGAAGCAAATTGTAGACTTGATGGAAGTGGGTATTTTCTCAAAATCAGAGCTGTTTGCAAAGTTAAATTAGTTCTCCCTCTATTTAACAACTCAACAAAAATACCCACAACAACAACCACACTCACAACATTGTTGTTGCTTTAAAAGGTGCTGGTCTCAAGAATCCTTCATATTCTTTAAAATTAAACATAAACAGGGGGCGGCTAGGTGGTGATTTAGATAAAGCACCAGCCTTGGAGTCAGGAGTACCTGAGTTCAAATCCGGCCTCAGACACTTAATAATTACCTAGCTGTGTGGCCTTGGGCAAGCCACTTAACCCCATTTGCCTTGCAAAAAAAAAAAAAAGAAAACTAAAAAAAAATTAAACATAAACAAACATTCATATCTTTTGATATTTATTACATTTTAAAATTATAGTATAAATTTGAAAATTGTTTTGTCCTCATGGTACCCTGAAATTATCTTGGGGATCCCAAGGAATGTAGACTAGACTTTGAGCACCACTGCTCTTAAGATTTCTTTGAAAGTATTCAAGAGGTTATTAGGCAGACACTAGTTGGGTTTCTTCCTACCTAAGCCACTTACAAGTTTAATATGTTTTAATATTTTATTTCTGCAGTCTGACTTCTTTCATATATAGATTCAAATGAATTGGCCCTGAGATCTTTTCCTAATCTCATAGTCTGTATTTGTGCAACCTGTTAATGTGAGTACTTGTGTGTGTAAATAATAGATGATATATTTTATTTCCCATGCCCTCAACTATAAACCAGACAGAGATCTCAGATTTCTAAGGAAGCATTTTCTAGTCCATGACTGTCCAAGGAAACTCTGTGCTTTAGTCAATCTATTTTCTCTTCTTAAATTAAATGTAATCTGTCTTCTTCCAAGGAAACTCTGTGCTTTAGTTGATCTATTTTCTCTTCTTAATTTAAATTTAATCTGTCTTTAAACTGCAGATCATGGTAAAGACATCTTGCAATCCCTGGGTTCCTACGTAAATTAGACTAATCCTTATTTATTCAGTCATTATCTGCTATAATTGATGTCATTTTTGGTTTCTGGATATTATATTTTCTTTTCCTTTCCAAATCTCTCCTAAGACATTAGAGACACACCCCTTTCATGATTTGAGAGAAAGCAGGGTGTGTTAAATGGGAGTAATATAATTAGGAAGACCTGAGACTTAACATGTGTCTTTGGACAAGTAACCATAGACTAAGCACCCTTATCTAAAAGTGGGAATAGTAATATTATCTACTTAACAAGAAAATTAAAGGATCAAATAACATAGCAGAAGTAGGACTTCCAGCCAAGATGGCAGAGAGAGGACAGGCTCTGTGTTAAGTGCTCCTGGTCCCCCTCAAAAATAACATGAAAGAAACCTCTTAACAAATTCGATCAACAAAACACAGAAAGAAAAGCTAGGCGAAGAAAACCTACCAGTGGGGTCTGACCTCGGGAGACCAGCAGGCCAGTTCAGCGGCAGCAGGGGTTGGGGGGAAGCCAGAGGGCCAGCCACAGGTGTACAGGCAAGGGTGAGTGGCAGGTCCCAGAAGCAAACCAACTTTAGCTGCAGAATCTTTGGTGGGGTGGTGGGCAGGGGGGACAGTCTTCAGGTGGGTGAGCTCCACAGAGAGTTTCAGAACAGGCCTGGAAAACCACCAGCTGAGAGTGACCTGAACTCCTTACTTTCTTCCCAGAATGAATGGTAAGGAGCCCCAGTCCCTCAGGCTCAGGTGTGGGCAACAGAGTTCACTCAAGGGAAAGAGATTAACTCCCTCCCCCAGGGCTCAGCCCATTGTTCAAGGTCAACTCAGACCTTGCCTCTGAGGGCCTAATTCAGCCCAGAGAAAGCAAGCAGCATCCCCTAAAGACCAAGCCTTGGAATTACCAAATCAAATGGACAAAGCCTCTAGGGTTTTCAAAAGCAAACAGCTGAGAGCCAGTTCCCCCCTCCCCATAATAAAAACGACAATTCTACCAAAACTAAACTACTTGTTTAGGGCCACACCAATCAAAATTCCAAAAAAATTACTTTAATGAGTTAAAAAAGTGTAAGTAAATTCATATGCAGAAATAAAAAGTCAAGAATTTCCAGGGATTCAATGAAAAAAAGTGCAAAAGAAGTAGGTGTAACATTACCAGATCTAAAATTATATTCTAAAGCATCAATCATCAAAACTGGTATTGGTTAAGAAATAGAGTGGTGGACCAGTAGAATAGACTAGGTGCAATAGCAGAAAAATGATTATAGTAATCTGTTGTTTGATAAACCCAAAGAGTCCAGCTATTGGGATAAAAATTCTCTCTTTGATAAAAATTGTTGGGAAAATTGGAAGTTACTATGGAAGAAACTTGTATTAGACCAACACCTCACACCCTATACCAAGATAAGATCAAAATGGATACAGGATTTAGACATAAAAAACAATATTATAAGGAAACTAGAAAATTAAGGAGTAGTATACCTGTCAGATCTATGGAAAGGGAAGCAGTTTATGACCAAGGAAGAGATAGAGAATATCATTAAAAGCAAACTAGATAATTTTGATTTCATTAAATTAAAAAGCTTTTGCATAGACAAAGCCATTGTAACAGGATCAAAAGAAATATAGTAAATTAGGACACAATTGTTCAACTCATATTTATGACAAAGGACTCATTTCTAAAATAAACAGAGAAATGAGTCAAATTTTCAAAAAAAAGCCATTTCCCAATTGTCAAATGGTCAAAGCATATGCAAAGGCAATTTACAGATGACGAAATCAAAGTGATCCATAGTCATATGGATCTAAATCACCACTTATTAGTGAAATGCAAATTAAAGTATCTCTGAGTTATCACCTCACACCCCTCAGACTGGCCAATATGACCAGAAAGGACAATGATCAATATTGGAAGGCATGTGGGAAATCTGGGACACTAATGCATTGTTGGTGGAGCTGTGAACTCATTCAAACTTTCTGGAGAGCAATTTGTAATTATGCTAAAAAGGCAACAAAAATATGCATACTATTTCATTCAGCAATACCACTACTGGGTTTATACCCTGAAGAGATTTTGAAAAAGGGTAAAAAAAACCACTTGTACAAAAATATTCATGGCAGCCTTGTTTGTGGTGGAAAAGAATTGGAAATTAGGTGAATGTCCTTCAATTGAGGAATGTCCATGTATATCATGGAACACTATTCTATTAGAAATCAGAAGCATGGAAATTCAGGGAGGCATGGAAGGATTTGCATGAACTGATTCTATGTGAGATGAGGAGAAACAGAAAACATTGTGTACCCCAACAGCAACATGAGGATGATCAGCAAATTTCATGGACTTGCTCATTCTATCAGTGCAAAAATCAGGGACAATTTTGGGCTATCTGTTATGAAGAATACCATCTGTATCCAGAGAAAGAATTTGGAGTTTGAACAAAGACTAAAAACTATTACCCTCAATTTAGATTAAAAATAACTCTTATTATGTAATTTTGCTATCTCTTATACTTTGGTTTTCCTTCTTTAAGGATATGATTTCTCTCTCATCACATTCAATAGTGTAAGTAATGTAAAGACTAACAGACTGTCTTCTTTGGGTGGTAGGGGAAGGAAAGCAAGAATAGGGCTAAAATTGTAAAACTCAAAATAAATAAAATCTTTCTTTTAAGAAAAGGTAGCGAAAGTAAAATATTTGATCCTAAAACACTATAAATGTGAACTATTATTACAGTGTCTTTAGTTCAGCAAGTTTTTTTTTTCTTTTTTTACATCTCACCTTTGTATGATCTTTAAATGAAATCATAATTTGCCTAATAAATAATCTAAATACGCATATCATATATATTTCCTTCTATGATTCATTGTCAGTTTCTAAAATTTCTCTTTGGTTCCCAGCAATCTGATTTATTTTTTACTTATTTTTATTATTCATCTGTATCCTGATGCTCATGTCTCCTGCTATTTTCATCATCCTTTGCAGCAAGAATTTAGCAAGGTATGGAGAAAAGAGTTCCATGTGGTCTGTGGTCACTAATTTCATTGGTTTAAAATTATTACTTACGTTACCATCTCCCCTTTTTCCTTTGATAAATATTATAAGCACAATTTCGTTGGGATTATTGCCATCAATTTTTTTCTCATTGAGTTGTATGTCTTCAGATGTCATCATTCAAAAGCAATCAGAGCTCTTCCTAAGAGTTATATCATTCTGTTGATCTCTTAAATAATGATCTTGGCTGTGAATAAAATTGTTTATTTCCTTTACTTTCTTGGATAATAAAAATATTTGAAAGTTAAAGGAATAATATGGGACACTTGATTCCCTCACCATCCCGACCCACACACACACGTGCAAGCATACTTTTTTTATAGATAGGAAAGCTAAGGTCACAATAATTTAGTTATATGATTTACTGAGAGTCAGGAAGCAAGTGCCAGATTTGGGACTTGAACCTATTTCCTTATTCATAGTTTCCTAGGACAGAAGTAGGCAATGGGTTAAGTGACTTGCCCAAGGTCACACAGCAAGGCAATTATTAAGTGTTAAAGGTCAGATATGAATTTAAATCCAGTCTCAGACACTTCCTAGCTCTGTCATGCTGGACGAGTCATTTTACACTGTTTGCATCAGTTTCTACTGTAAAATGAACTGGAGAAGGAAATGGCAAACAGTTCGTGTGTCTTTGCCAAGAAAATCTGTCTCTAGATCATTGACGGTTGTGCATGAATGTTCATCAACATTTATATGGAGAAAAATAAACATATATATATATATATATATATATACACATATATAATGAGAGAGCGATATACATATATATATACATACATATATATATATATATGTATATATATATATATGAACTAGAAGGCAATATTTTTCTCTCCGTCATCTTAACATTATATACATACTTAAATTGGATCTTTATTTTTCTTTACATATGCTAATTCTTCCAACTCTATTTCCTACAACCCATCCCCTATCTCTTTTCTCCTTTCATCATGTCTGCAACTAGGATTATCTCTAGGGTACTTCTAATTCCTTGGATTTACTTTCTTAACTGAGATCTTCTTGTATTATCTATTTTTTTACATATTCTATACTCTATATTATTGTATTTTATTATTTCCTAGTCTGGGTCATGCTATTGATAAGAAAACTGAAGCAAACAGTGTTGTGACTTGCCCAGGGTCACATAGCTAGTATGTGTCTAAGTTCAGATTCTAACACAGGAAAAAGTCTCCCTCTCTTCCAACCCAGCCTTCTATGTAATGTACCAATTGGTTGTTGCACAAATAACTACATGAGCACACGAAGATACATGAGCACATATGATCTCTGACATCTTGAAATGGGAGTGGGGCTTTCCTCATGTGTATCATCCCTCCTGGATTTTAATTCTGCCCTAATGAAATAGGACTTTTTTTGACCTTCAAATATTTATGCCAAAAATTCCCCAACTTTAGAAAAATTAACATCACTTATTATATTCCTATTATAGTTCAATCAAAGAGGGTAATCTCTTTTACTTGAGATGTCACTATACCTATTCTCTCTTACAGAGAAATCCTATCAATTCTACTACTCAATTTTACTTTTTGCTGGTTTATTCCAAATCTGTATCTGTATTTAAATAAATTAATTCTCATCCAAAATGTTTCTGCCATACTCTTTAAACTATTTTCCTTTGAGGTCACTTTCACTTTGATTTAAGAATATAGCTGAAAGCTCTTTGTGGCATGGTTTTTATACTGTATACAATTCACTTCAACACACATTTCAGATAGGTAGGAGAGAAACCAAGAAAACCTCAGTTCAAATCTTTCCCTCAAAAGTTGTGTGATTCAAGAGGCAGCTAGGTGGCGTAGTGGATAAAGCACTGGCCTTGGAGTCAGGAGTACCTGGGTTCAAATTCTGTCTCAGACACTTAATAATTACCTAGCTGTGTGGCCTTGGGCAAGCCACTTAACCCCATTTGCCTTGCAAAAAAAAAAAAAAAAACCTAAAAAAGTTGTGTGATTCTGAATATTGTCATTTAACCTGTGCCAAATTAACTTTCCTTATCTGTAAGATGGGGATAGCAATAGCATGTACTTCAGAGGATTATTGTGAGGATGAAATACTTTGCAAACTTTAAATCATAATATAGATAATCATTTATAAATGTACTTAGGTCTAACAGCAATCATAATAATATATACTATAGGTAGTAGAAATAGAAATACAATAATTATACTCTGTCCTTAAAATGTTTGTATTCTATTTAAAAAATACCATCTATTTAATAGATTCCTTTTAGGAGTATGATATAGGGATAGTTTCATTTATAACTTTAGCTGATTTCATTCTTCTCTCTGACAAGTTCTGATTGGGGAGCCTGGGAAATCACTTTCCCTCTTAATGATGAAGATAACTCCCTAAGATTACATATTTCAGAGAAGAGATTTATTTGCATTTGTATAGAATAATTTCTTATTTGGGAGTTCTCTCTATAGATAAAATGACTTAAATAGGCCATATCTCTTAGACTTTTCTTATATATTTCTTTAGGAATTCAACTAGAAGCATTTATTCTACACTCACTCTGTGTCAGATACTATGCTAAGTATATAACTATACACAAATACAAAATACATAAAGTAGGGGAGAGCTAAACTTAGAGGGGGAGAAAGGCCTTGGGGTAAATGTATTGTAATTCAATCTTGAAGGAAGTCAGGGATTTTAAGGGAGCCTTATTTTAAAATCACTATCTGGGGGGGTGGTCGAATTCAAGCATCTCCAAAGTATTTATTATATATATTATTTCAGGACTATTCAGTATATATTATTTCAGGAATCTTATCAACTGTATACCAAGGAAACAGAATCGTGAATATTCAATATTTTACTCTCCATACTTTCTCATCTCTCTTTAGTTCTTCCATAGTCCTACTCTAACACAAAGACTTCTTTCAATCACCAAAATTAAGTAGTGGAAAAAAAAAGTTTGAGCAACAATTCCCTCAATCTCAATGTTCCTTATTTCTTTTATTAACTCCTCCATATTTCATCTTAAATGGAGAGGTAGACATTCTCTTTCCCAAGACCGCAGCCTTTTTGTGTACCCTTCTTCCCATCCCCACTTTTCTTCTGCAACAGATTGATCTCCCTGTCATGCCTACATTCCTACCATTACTATCTACCTGCAGGTTCCTACCTGCCTAAAATTGTAGCAAACTTAAAAAAAGAAATAAATCTCTTCCCATCATGCAGTTATCTCCACTTTGCATCATCTTCTATATCTCTTTCCCTTCTTGCTTAAAATTGCCTTTATTTTACCTACTCTCAATTCTAAACCACACCTTCATCCATAATCTGGCTCCCTCTTATTAATGAAATTATCCACTTCTAAATTATTATCTCTTAATTGTTAAATCAAAGTGCCTTTTTTCATTGATCCTTCTTAAACTCTCTACTAAATTATCTATCACCCTTTTCTCTTTGATATACAGATCACAGGATTTTTTTTGTGACAGTGTTCCTTCCTGACTCTCCTTTTTCTGTCTGGCCTCTCATTCTGAATTTCCTTTTCTGGCTATTCATGCTTTTCACTTCTAATAAATGGAAATATCATCATCATTATCACCATCATCTTCATCATTCATTATCATCAACTTCTTTATCATGATCATCATCATCATCAATCATTAAAATTTATATAGTGCTTTCTATATATCAACCATTGTACTAAGAATACGACAGTCATAATCTCAGCTGATTCCCAAAACGACCTTGAAATGAATGTGGTATTATTATTTCCATTTTACCTAAGAGGACACAAGTCAAATAGAGGTTACCAGTCTTAACCAGAGTTTTGCAGTTAATTAGTTTTTGAGTCTAGATTTGAATTCATCTTCCAGATGTCAAACCCAATACTTTATCCACTCTGCCAGCTAATTGCTTAGAGATGAATATTCCCCAAGGCCTTGTCTTGGACATATTTCTATTTTCTCTCCATTCTATCTTATTTAGTATTATCATTAGTTAACATGGAGTCACCTATCATTTTATTCAAATGGTGCACTTATTTACATATTTATTTCTAAAATCTTTCTTGAGTTATCTGGACTCATCAACTAACTTTTAGACATCACAAATTCAATGTCATGAATTTATCAAATTCAATAAGCAAAAAATTAACTCATCATTTCCTTTGTATGCTTCTCTTCCTCCCAAATTATCATTACTGTCAGAGAGAAGCCAGGAACATCCCCATGCTCTCCCCAGCTTCTCTCAAAAACAACTTTAATCATGCCTCTAAGTGGATTCTGGATGGCCAAAACTCACGAAACAAACAGATTGGGGCATTATCCAGGTTAAGATATTGTGGGAGGATTTCAGAAAAAGTATGTCTCATTTGGCTTTAGAGGGAGCATTGTGCATCAGAGGAAGCAGAATCCTGCCAAATTATTTCTATGATACCAATATGGTACTGATACCTAAATCAGAAAAAAGTCAGAACAGACAAAGAAAAATAGAGACCAATCTCCTTAATGAATATTGGTACAAAAATTTTAAATAAAATATTAGCAAAGACACTACAACATGTTTTCACTAGGATAATACAATATACAAGATAATGAATATTAGGAAAACTATCAGCATAATTAGCCATTATCAATAACAAAACTAACAAAACTTATATGATTGCCTCAAAAAGTCTTTGAGAAACAAAGCAACCATTGTTATTATAAAAACACTAGTGACTATAGGAATAAATGGAGGTTTTTCTTGAAATTTTAAGTGCTATCTCTCTAAACCATCAGTCAGCATTAAATGTAATGCAGATAGAGACATTCCAAATAAGATGAGTGACACATGCCCATTATAGTCATTAGTCTTTAATATTGTATTACAAATTTTAACTTTGGAAATAAAAACAATAAAAGAAAACAAAGGAATCTGAATAGGCAATGAGGAAACAAAATTCTTATGCTTTGCAGATGATATGATGGTATAATTAGAGAATCCTAGAAAATGAACTTAATAGCTACTTGAAACAATAATTAAACAAAATTTTAGGATATAAAATAAACACCCTTAAATCATCAATATTTCTATATATTACCAAAATAGTCCTACAGCAAAAGATAGAAAAAGAACTTCCATTTGAATCAACTGTAGACAGCTTAAAGAGAATCTACCTCCCAACAAAAAACCCAGATACTATATGAACAAAATTAAAAAAAAAACCTTTTTACTCAAATCAGATCTACATAATTGGAAAATTGTCAATTGCTCAAGGGTTGTTCAAGCTAATATAATAAAAATGAGAGTTCTAATTAAAATAAATTATTTATTCGGTCCCACACCAATCAATGACCAAAATATTTTATGAAGTAATAAAAATAGTAAAATAGTCACATGGAGGAACAAAAGATTAAAAATTTAAGAAAATTAAAGGAAATAAATATAAAAAGGTGAATTAGTCATATTATATCTAATACTGTATTATAAAGTGGTAGGCATCAAAACTGTCTAGTACTGACTAACTAGAGAAGTGGTTCATTAGAATAGATTAGGTTTAAATTGAATGGTAGTAAATGCCTATAGCAATTTACTTTTTGCTTCTCTTGACTTAACCCCACACACACACACATACACATACGTTGGCTCTGATTCTTCTTTTACAATATGATTATTATGGAAATGTATTAAACATGATTGTAAAAGTATAACCTATATAAGATTACTCACTATCTTGGGGAGGGGTAAGGCACGGGAGGGAGTTAGAAAAAATGTGGAACTCAAAAGCTTATAATAAGATGCATGTGAAAAACTATCTTTGCATGGAACTAAAAAATAAACTGAAAGACGATCCAGATTTTCTATTTCTATTGAAATTACCATTATCCTCCCAATCATCCAGACTTATAAACTTGGTGTCATCCTCAACTTCCCATCTTCAATTATCCCACATATTAAATTCATTGATTGTTTCCTACTACTTTTATAATATTCATAAATCTCTCCTCCACAAAATACAGTCAAAACTCTAGATCAGAAACTAATTCTCTCTTTTCCCAATAGTCTATTAAATAATTATACCAATTACTATGGTCTACTTCTTCAACTCTCTCAAAAGTAAAATCCTTTCTCTACTCAGAAGTCAAATTGACTTACAAGGAAAGTTTTCCTAAACATAGTGATCCTTATTTAACTCTAGGATCAAATATAAAATTATTTGGGTCATCTAGAAGATAATGAATAGAGTTGTAATTTTGGAGTCATGAAGACACAAAGACCTGAATAAAATCTACCCTCAGATATTTACTAGCTATGTGGATAAATCATTTACTATCTGTTAAATCTTAATTTCTTCTTCTTCAATGGAGCATACTTATATCTGTTTTCTAGTCTTGTGAGGACCAAATAAGATTATTATTAAAAAATGCTTAAAATAGTTCCTGACACATAATAAGCTATAGAAATGTAACCAAATTAAACTGTTTCCTTTCTGAAATCTGATTCTTCTTTCACTTTATTCCATCATATTTTTTTTTATTTTTATACCATATTTCATCATGTATTCTAATATTCACTTATTGGTTAATTGCTCTTCCTCACACAAGACACACTCTATCCCTTCTCAAAATCTTGACATTGACCATTCTACATGTTTCTAATTCTCTGCATCCTTACTCTGTCCCAATTTCCCTGTTTTTGTTTCAGGAAAGTTTATATTCTAACTTTTCATGAGATCTTTTCTGTTACTACTAACCAGTACCACATTTCTTTTTTGACTATCTTCTTTATATTATCTGTATATATCTTGAACACATCCAGATTTACATGTACTCATCATTGGAATGTGATTTTCTTAAAAATTGGGAATATTTTCCAGATAGTCAGCAAACATTGATTAAGCATTTGCCTCATTTCAAAGATTGTGCTGTCCTTTGGGTATACAAAGAAAGGCAAAAATTCAATCCTTGCCCTGAAATAAGCTAACATTTAAATGGGGATACAACATCTACATATGTATATACTCTTTTTTGTATGTTTTTTGTTAAGCAATAGGGTGAAGTGATACCTAAGGTCAAACAGCTTTTACGTATCAAGGGTCTGAGATCACAATTGAAATCCTCCTGACTCCAGGTCTGGAGTTCTGTCTTCTGTGCCACCTAACTGTTCTAGTACATACTGTTTAATTGCAGTATGAATGGGAATCTATCAAGAGGAATTACATTAATTCTGAGTGTATGCATGTATGAGAGTATGTTTGTGTGTGTCTGTGTGTTTGTGTGTGTGTGTGTGTGTGTGTGTATGTGGGTATGTGGGGAGTATTATTGAATCTATGTATATTCAAAAAGAGATTTGATCTGTTTTGAAAGAAACCAGAGAATCCAGGAGGCAGAAACATTCCAAGGATGTGGACAGTCACTGAAAAGACTTGCAGTTGAGAACCAGAATATAATATATGAAAGAAAGTACGAGAACTAGAATTCTAAATTATGAAGAGTCAGGAAGTGAAGGGTTTCACTTTGTTAATAAAACCCATCAATTTTATAACTGCTTCTAGAGGAAATAGATAATTTCTGCAGTTTGAAAAGATGGTTGATTTGATAAGAATTATACTTAAAGAGATAACTTTAGATTATGAATGGAGAATAGAGTAGTGAAGACAACTACTGTTTTTTAGAACAATGATTAGAATGCTGAAACTATGCAGGTGTTGGATTATGGTGAGAACTTTTAATGACACTCTGGTTTTGAATCAGGGTTTATCGGAAGGATGGGATGGTTCTTATTAGATATAAGAAAAATTAAAAGGAGGAAGAAATTAGAATTTATAAAAATTAGGTCTTATATTAGTAATATGAGAATTGACATCAAGAGAGAAGATAGTTGGTGGGAATATACGTGGATATATCTGCGAATTATATAGATAGAGATAATTTTTTTAGTTTTTTTTTTTTTTTGCAAGGCAAATGGGGTTAAGTGGCTTGCCCAAGGCCACACAGCTGGGTAATTATTAAGTGTCTGAGACCAGATTTGAACCCAGGTACTCCTGACTCCAAGGCCAGTGCTTTATCCATTACGCCACCTAGCCGCCACCTAGCCGCCCCCTAGAGATAATTTTTAAATACATGGTAACTCCTGTGATAAAACAGTGAGATAGTATCAAGCACAGAGAAGGTCAAAAACAGATCCTTTGAGATAGCATGAGAACAGCAATAATTAGTGGGCATGACTTATGTAAAAATCCAGCAAAGAGGAATGAGAAAGAAAAAAAAAGGCAGTTAGGAGAGGAGTCAGGATATAAATAGTCTGTTTATAAATCATAAATCTAATCTGGAGTCAGTCTGTAAGAAGAAAGCTTCAAAAAATTGAAAAAAGTATACAAAGTGACAAAGGCATTTAATTAGGCAATTAAGCAATCATTGATAATCTTGGAGAGAAGAGATTTAGTTGAATGATGAAATTGAAAATTAGATTGAATATTTTGAGGCAAATAATGAGAAGAAAGTAGAAGAATATACCTAACAGAAAAATTTCTCAAAACAGCTGAGAAAGAAAGATGGAAGGAAATACAGGATAATATCAAGGAGGAATGGTTAGTTCAAGTAGGAGTTTTGGGTTTTTTTTTGTGTGTGTGTGTGTTTTGTAGATTCAGAAAAAATATCTATTTCTAATAACCGGGGAAGTAGCCAATAGATAAGAAAACTTTGAATTTACTGCAAGCATTGAGATGATAGAGAAGGGATAACAAGCTTTAGGAGAATATGTAAATGAATGGAAAAAAAAGGATTCACATGTCTATAGTAGTTTGACTTATGTAGTAGTAGGTGTGTATTTTTGTGTAAGGGAAGGGTAGAGAAAATCGTAGCTGATGGTAATATCCCAGGGATTTGATGTGGGGGGTGGGGGGTGGAGAATGACTTCAATGAATGCTCTCAATTTGTTGAGTACAATAAGGAAAGATTCCCAGCTGATGGGGTGGGGACAGGGGCATCTTGATAAGTTTGAAATTGGATAGAAATGTTTCTGATAATTCCTTTAAAATATGGGATAGTGAACTGAGGTATAAATTGATTACCCTAATACATTGAGGTACCAGTTGACATGATGAGACAAACATTTCCAGATAAATAGTCATCATGATTTGGTTCTATAGTTCCACTAAGCATGTGAATAAGAGGGAAGGGAGCAGAGGATGAGAGCACTAATCCAAGGGAGGAGTGGGAAAAGCATGATTAGTTATAAAAGTAGTAAAGAGATACATTTAGAGGACAGTGTGGAGTTCAATGACTTTACTAAAGGATCACCACAATGAAAAGGAGAAGAGTTTGGCCAATGCAAATATAACACTTAAGAAAAGAAATGAGGAGTGAGGAAATTGGAGGGCTTTAAAGAGATCGTGGAAATATTAAGGGTCATTAGACAAAGGGAAAGAAAGAATGATAAAATACTATGATTAGATAAAGGAATTTCCCACTTCCTGAATTTGGAAGTAGAAGAATGATGATAAAAATCAAGATTATTATTATCCATTCTGTGGAATAGAGGTAAAAGAGCATAACAAATAAGTAAATTGTTGAGATAAGAATTTACTATATTTGGGGCAGCTAGGTGGCAAAGGGCATAGAACATGAGCCCTGGAGTCAGGAGTACCTGAGTTCAAATATGACCTCTGACACTTAGTAATTACCTAGCTACCCAGCTTTGTGACCTTTGGCAAGTCCATCCCATTGTCTTGCAAAAAAAGTGAATAATTTGCTATATTTGAGGAAGTAATATCAAATATGATGTAGTAACAATTATGAGATAGGAAATTAGACAGAGACTGTCACCTAGACTCAGTGAGGTTGGAGATTATCATGAGGGCATGATAATATCATGGGGGCAGAGTCTTGATTGAATAATAAATATGAATTAAATTCTTCTCAACTATGATGGACACAACTCTTCTAAGGAGTTCAGTGATCAAGAACAATTCTGAGAAACCTGTTAAGGAAAATATCATCCACAACCAGTGAAAAAACTATGGATTCTCTATGTAGAGCACTGAATAATATGTTCATTTTAAAATACTTTTTGTCATGTTTTTACTTTCTTTCTCATGTTTCTCTATCCATCCCTTAGTTCTAATACTTCTTTCACAGCATGTCTAGCATGGAAACATTTAAACAGAATTGTACAGACACAAATGAATGAATGAGCAAGCAAATTATTGCATAAATAAATAATGAATGATTTTAAAATGAGATGGTAGTGATGTGGAGAGTTATGAAATATACAGGGAATTATAGAAACAGATTTCATACTTTACACTGTTAAACTTTGTTAAAAATGTTATCTGCTCCTGTGATATAAACTGACTCCTATGCTTCCATTGTTAAATGTAAAATTTTTAATAGCTCCTTATTCCCAACTCCCAGTTTCCAATCATTCATCTGGTTTTGGTCACATAAGAAGGGAAGGGATATCCCCTTTTGTCTTCAGTCCCCAGACCCTTAAGTACCCAGAAAATGAGCAAGAGTATAAAAACCTGCCCTAAGCACACAGATCCCAAAGTTGGGGTTCAACTGGCTCTACCTGCCTCTCTCTCTCCCTCTCTCTCTCACACACACACATGCACACACACACACACACACACACACACACACACACACACACACAAAGACACAAAAAACCTTACCTAGTCTTTTGTTATTAACACCCATCTCCAAAGTGCTTGTTATTTCTACAGGAGGATAAAAGGTCTTAATCTGTCTATCATAAATCCTGAGCAGGTTTAATATCCCAGGACTGCATGTGAATTCTTTCACCATTCAAGAAAAAAATCAAAAAGGAAAAAAGAACTCTCAATCTTCAATTGGCAGCACCAACCCCTGGCAATGGTAATGAAGAAAAACAGAACCATAGCAGCTGGGAGAACTTTGAAATGAATTCCACTGAGGAAGATCTTTTTGAAAATTTATAGCAATATATTATTTCCAATTAAAAACGTGAACAGGTAAATTCTGAGTTTCAGCTGGGAAACAGTTTTGTGAAATAGAATTGAATTAGGTTGTCAATGGTTCATTAGTCATTTTTTATGAAAGGATAACAAAGCTTATTTAGAACTGGTATAGAGCATCTGTTGAAAATGACTATAAATGTAATTCAAGGAATCATTTGGTAGCTAGTTTGGAAGACAAGGGTCCAGAAATAACTTTTATAGAAAATAAGTACTGTGTGATCTTTGGCAATTGGTAGATTGAGTAAGAAGGGGTAAACATAGATTCATAAATTTTCTAAGAACAGGTAATAAAAAACTGAGAGCAATGAGGCAGAGTTTGGCCTATTTCTAGCCAGAATAAATTGGAGAAAGGAACATCCAATATATAATCAAGTGAATGTAGAGGAGCCTCTGGTAGTTATAGTGAAAGAATAACACAGCTAGCAAATGGTTATAGAATTTCAGGTCAGGGGTAGCTAGGTGGTGCAGTGGATAGAGCATCAGTCCTGGAGTCAGCAATACCTGAGTTCAAATGTGACCTCAGAGGCTTAATAACTGCCTAGCTGTGTGATCTTGGGCAAGTCACTCACTCATTACCTTAAAGAAATAATTAAGAAAATACTTTTTAAAAAAAGTGAAAAAAAAGAATTTCAGGTCAGACACATGAAGAATTAAATCAAGTAGGACTATTAAGGATAAATGAGGAGCAATAAGAAAAGCAAACACAGAAACCCAAGGAGATTCACTATATATAGAGAGAGAAGGAGTCAGAAAACATTTTCTTCAAAAGAGAAAGTTTTTTATGAAATCTTTAGTGGGAAGCAATGAAATGTGGTATCTAAAGAGAATGTGCAGAGGAATTAATGGAATAAAAATACAAAGGAAATAATAATTCTGAATTCTATGAGAATGATTTTCACATTCCTCCAGGAAGAGGAAAAGGGAGATTGTGATAAAGGACAATCTCAAATAAGGAGAATTTACTAGGAGATACATAGGAGAGATTTGAAGGTATATTGGAAATCAAGCAGGATTTTGGCTTCCCTATTAAGACAGTCATGAGTGGTAAAAGTGTGTTATATGAAGGAAATTTCTCACAGTACTGGAATGGTTGAATAAGAAGATTGAGTTTTCAGAATAGAGTCAGGTATCAATGAAATCAAATTTATGGAAGGAACAGGGAGGCAAATAATAAGATATAACCTAATTTAATTTATTATTGTATTAAATATAATAACAATAATTATAATACTATGAATTATTATGTAAAGAACTTTTGAAGGACTAGATAGATAGATGTGAGATAATCCTTCAGAGTTGTTTTCACTTACATTCCTATTAGCAATAATGATTTAGAGCATTTTTATCATAAATATGCATATCATTAATTTCTTCACCTGAAAATTGCTTATTCATATAGTTTAATTATCTTTCCATTTGAGCATAACTTGAATTCTTATGAATTTGACTGAGTTCTACATATATTTCAGAAATGAGTCCTTTATCAGAAACATTGGCTGTGAAAATTGTTTCCCTTCTTTCTTGGTTGAATTCTCATTATTTGTTCAAAAATATTTTTATTTAATGTAGTTGAAATTATAAATTTTGTAATGTATTAGGTTCTCCATCTTGTGTGTGGTAGTAAACTTCTCCAGTCTCCGAAGACCTTATATTTATTTTTCTTTTAATTGGTCTATAGTATCACTCTATATGTCTAAATCCTTCACCCATTTTGACCTTAGTTTTGGTATAAGTTATGAGATGGTGAGCTGTGCCTAGATTTTGTTATGATATCTTTCAGTCTCCCCAGTAGATGTTGTCAAATGAGTTTTAATTGCCAAAACTAGAGTCTTTGGATTATCAAATCATAGATAACTGTTGCTTTTGTAGTTAATCTATTCCACCGACCCACTTCTGTATTTCTTAGTACTCAAGAATTTTGGTGACTGTTTACTATATATTATAATTTTAGATATACTAGAGCCAGGTCACCATCCTTCACATTTTTTTTCATAAATTCCATTGATATTTTTGAACTGTTGTTCCTCCATGTGAATATTTTATATTTTTGCTGACTTTGCCAAAATGTTTTGGGGTGGTATTGATCATTTAATTTTATCTGTGGAGAATTATCATTTTCTTTAATATTTATAAATTATTAACTTGGTCAACCCATGAGCAATAAATATTTTTCCAGTTGTTTGGGGATGATTTTATTTGTGAGAAAAAATTTTTGTAATCACACTTATATAGTTTCTGTGTTTATCCTAGGATGTAGATTCCCAAGTGTCTTTTATTGTCTACAGTTACTTTAAATGAAATTTTTCTTTTTATCTTTTGCTGTTGGGCTTTGCTGGTAATAGACAGAAGTGCTGATGATTTGTTTGGGTTAATTTTATATCTAGCAACTGCTAAAGCTACTAATTATTTCAAACAGTTATTTTAAGTTGATTTTTTAGGCTTCTCTCTCTATCCCTTTTCTTTTCACTTTCCTCTTTTATTCTCTTTTTTTTTTCATTTCTTTTTACTTTTACCATTCCTTTTATTGTCCACTTCTTACTTTTTTTTCCTCTCCCTCTCCTTCTTCCCTATAGGGTAGGATACATTTCTAAACCAAATTGGTAATATATTTTACTCTCTCTTTGAGTCAAATATAATGAGAGCAAGATTTGCTCAGTTCTCACACCCTCCCTTTTTGTCTCTATTATATTAGGTTTTTGTGCCGATTCAGGGTATTATTTATCCTCTATTTCTTTCACTTTCTTCTCCCAGCATAAGACTTTTCCTCCTTGTCCTAATTATTTTTAGCTGCCTTATACCCACTTCCTCTAACAAAGTATAATCCTTTAAACAGTTGCAATAGAAGTATACTTCTCAAGAATCATATGTATCCTTATATAATTGATTTATACTTATACCCTCTTTTCAAGTACAATAACTCCAAACTGTTCCAATATAAATTTTGATTTTGATCACATTACACTCAATTTATACCACATCCCTTTCCAACACCTTCCCTCCCATTGTTCCATTATAAATACATACCTCAAGAGCTAAGATGTCCTTGCATCACTGTCAATTTAAATGCATACCTCTTTTCCAAGTATGCTCCCTCCAATTAAATCCAATTAACACATGAATCAACAGTTATCATTCATACCATTTTACATTCGTATCTCAACATCCCATGGTGGCAAAGCAGCAGCTACCAATTCACTGGGAGCTATAGTCACTCCTGTAAATAGGAGGCCCAGACCATAGGGTCCTTTTCTCACTGGAAACAGCAATGGAATACAACAGCTGCCTGGGTGTCTAAGTAGAATGTTAAGGATCTTATTGCCTACCTCCTTGCATGGGGAAGGGACTGGAACAGATGTTCTTAAAAATTGTCTGCTTACCCAAATCTAACTTGATAACCATGATAGATTGGGATTCCACCCTTCTCTCAAAACACAAAAAAGTATAAAACCTCTTCAGAAAAAATTCTCCTCACCTTTAGTTCATGCAATGTGTTTACATTCATAGACAACACAAGATACGTAAGACATGAAAGACGAACAGCTCCTCTTGTAAGAGAACTCAGCAGGTAGCATATACAAATAGTAGTCCTGAGTGAAACAAGACTGGCAAATAAAGTTTAGCTTCATGAAATTGGGAATGGACACATATTTTCCTGGAGGGGTTGCAATGAAGGGGAATGCTGTGAAGCATCAATCAATCAAAACTAATCAAATCTAATCAAAACTAATACAGGGGCGGCTAGGTGACCAGGTGAATAGAGCACAGGCTCTGGAGTCAGGAGGACCTGAGTTCAGATTTGTCCTCAGAAACTTAATAATTACCATGTTGTGTGGCCTTGGGCAAGTCATTTAACCCCATTACCTAGCAAAACCTAAAAAAAACAAAAAAAAACCCTAATCCAGTCAAGAAACATGAGTCAGCCATAAACTGTGAATGAGGCTCATGGCAAGGACATAGCCACTTGCAAGACATTATCATCAATGCTTATGATCCAATCATGACAAACTTTGATGAAGTAAAAGAGAATTTTTTTTTTGCTTTTTCAAGGATATGGGGTTCAGTGATCTGTCCAAGACCATATAGCTAGTTAATTATTAAATGTCTGAGGTCAGATTTGAACTCAGGTCTTCCTGAATCCAGGGCCAGTGTTCTATTCACTGCACCACCTAGCTGTCCCTAGTATAAGAAAAAAATATGAAGACCTGGAGACCATTATCATCAACAATGTAATAAAACAGAAAAAGCTTATTATTCTGGTTGACTTCAATGCTAGAGTAGGCACAAACCATCAGACATGTTATAGAGTCCTTGGGAGTAATGGAGTTGGCTACAGTAACGAAGACTTGTGCATCTCGTGATCTCCTCATCACAAACACTGTCTTCTTTTTCCCTAAATGCAATAAAACTTCATGGCTGCACCTTGGCAGCAAACAGTGGCACATAACACATGTGATTATAAGAGACAGGATGTGAGAGTGATGAAGGCAACGTGTGGTACAGAG
Source organism: Macrotis lagotis (assembly GCF_037893015.1). Lineage (NCBI taxonomy): Eukaryota > Metazoa > Chordata > Mammalia > Peramelemorphia > Peramelidae > Macrotis > Macrotis lagotis. Next base: position 30,155,496 of record NC_133658.1, read on the forward strand.
TACCGTGTTGATCATAGACTCATCCTTTCCAAGCTAAATATTCACATCCAAACAAAGCAGTACTCCCAAGCTGGAAAATGTCTCCCCGAAGAATTAACATGAAGAGAATGATTCTCTAAATTGCTAACTTGAAGGACAAGTTGAGCCAACACACAGTTGGCAGCAGTGGAACAAAAAAAATAAAGGTAGCTTTCAGAGAACTGTATAGCACTACATTTTATCATCTGACTCAGAACAATCACAAACATCAAGACTGGTTTGATGAAAAATGAGAATTCCATAGGATAGTTCATCCACTTCCAAGAAGGCAGCATTTGATTCCATCAACAAGTAAAGAACAAGTGAAGCTTAAAGACATGCAGGATTCTTGGCTCAGTAAGAATGCAGATGATATTCATTTTTTTGTGCAGCAAATAACAGTCCAAAGTACTTTTATGATGCCCTGAAGTATATTTATGGACCAAAGATATACAGCACATCTCAACTACTAAGTGCTGTTGGAGCCACATTGCTCAGTCATAGGGACATGATCATGGAGAGATAGATTGGACCTTTCAGGGTGGTCTTAACAGATCATCTTCAATCAATGCAGAAGTCATTCATCTTTTACCTCAAGTTGAAGTATATCTGTCTTTATCTTAAGCTCCAACTAAATAAGAGGTCTTGAAAGACATTAGGTTCCTTTCTTTTAGCACAGTACCTAGTGCTAATTCTATTTCAACTGAGATTTAAAATGGGGGCACATATCAGGGTCTGTTGCTCAAATAAAACTGACAAAAATTTTCTAGTTTCTATGGCATGAAGAGGTTATCCCTCAGGAATCCAAGAATGCTTCCATTGTTTGAATCTATAAAAATGAAGGGAATAGATTGCCCTATGACAATCACTGGGGGGCAGGGTTCTCTTTTAGTCATTGCTATTAAGATACTTGCCATAGTCCTCCTCACTAGGCTCATCCTTCACCTGGAAGATAGTCACTTACCTGACAGCCACTATGACTTCAGAAAAGGTTGAGTAACCATCAATATGGTGTTTGTTGCCCAGATGAAAAAGCAAAGAGTACAATAGAAGTTTGTATATAATGTTAATAGATCTGACCAAGGCCTTCCATACCATCAGCTGTGAGGGCTTATGGAAAGTTAGGTCAAATTTTGTTGGTCTTGAGTTTATCAGTGTTTTAGATCAGTTTAATGACAGCCCAGATTCTTGATAGTGGAAGATGCTCTTGCTATTTCCCAGTCATCTATTGAATAAAACAAGGATATGTCCTTGCTTACATACTTTTTATTTAGCATGATGTTTTTGGCTATATTATCAAATCCCTCACTGATGCTGAGCACCGCATCAAAGTCATTTATATTACTGATGTAAAATTCTGCAACTTGTAAAGGCTACAAGTCAAAATGAAAGTGGAGGGAGTCAATGCATTTTCTATCTGCAGATGATTGTTCACTCAATGTAGTTTTTGAAGTTGAGGTGTCACAAAGTATGAATCCATTCTCTTCTAATTGTACTAATTTTAGCCTTATTATTATATATAATGTTTGTCCTTCATTCCCAAAGAAGACCATGACATCAGGAAGGTAATGCCATGACAAGCACATGAACTGAATTTAGGTGAGGGGGTGCTGTGCTAAATCACCAATCCCACTTTTTTCTCCAGAGCCATCTGGGTCCAAACACCAAGAAAATAGGTACTCATTAGACAGCACCACACTATCCATATATGAAGCCACGGGTTATAGCAAATGGGGAAGTTTTGTTAGATTGAGGGTGTTCATTTATTTTGATAGTATATTTTCCAGGGAGGTACATATTGATAATGAGATTAATACAAATGACACCAGAGCTAGCTCAGCATTTAGGAAGGTCCCAAAGAAAGTGTGGGAGAAAAGAGGTATTAGATTAACTGCCAAACTGAAGATCTACCAATTCATTGCACTGAGCATATTGCTATATGCCTGTGAATCTGGACAGTCTACCAGTGTCATGTCAGAAAACCAAATCACTTCCATTTAAACTGTCTTAGGAAAATTCTGAAGTTCACCTGGCAGGAGAAGATTCCAGACACTGAAGTCCTTTCTTGAACTAAACTGCCAAGCATTCTATTGTTAATTTTTTGTGTATAAATATTTTTATTTGACATCATGATTTGACTATTATTACATATCAGAAGTAAATAATATTGTGTAAAAACCATTCATTGAAAATCATCATTATTGATTTTTGAATGCAGAACTGCAGGGTAGTTCATTAGACTCTGGTCAGACCCTCCCATAGGCAGGCCTGCTTCTCTCCCCATTGTCCCCTCTAAACTGAAGGAGGCCAAGGGCTAGCACTTCCAGAAGAAAGCCAATGGTCACTTTTCTTAGAATGATTAAGAGGCTATGTATTCCTACCACAAAATGAGTTGAGCAGTTTTTTTTTTATTAAAGCTGTTGTTTGTGTACTAGTGCACAGTTTATTAAACATGATGGCTATGGACAATGAGAAAACTCTAAATAGAGTCTCCTCATAGAAGAAATGTATACAACTTTCCAGGCTTGTGATTTGAGATGGGTGTCAGTGACATGTTCATTGCCCATGTTTGCTAATATATTTATTAAGAGAACTTAGTTCCTTGGAAATTGGACAAAGCTTTACATTTATGGACCAAATACTTTTCTTTAGGTAGGAGGGTGACAAGAAGTTCTCTCCCTCCACACCTCCATCCTCCTGGCTTCTTTTGTCTCTATTTTTCCTAAATAGAGTCTGTCAAAATAGGTACAAACTATGATCTAATCTTTTGAGAAGAAATACTAAAAGGGTAATGGATAACCAGAAGTTAATATACTGGATTTGAGGAAGGAATGATCAAAGTTACTAGGATGGTCCCCTGATATAAAATTATTGCTTTGGTAATATTTCCCAATACTCTATCTTCTTGACAATGACTTGCAGAAGTATTTCTGATTTAATTTTCAGTTGTCTGTTAGTTGTGTCCGACTCTGGGCAAAGATATTGGAGTACTTTGTCATTTCCTTCTCCAGCTCATTTTGCAGGATGAGGAAACTGAGGCAAAGGGAGTTGAGAAACTTGCCTAGGGTCACACAGCTATTAAAGTTTCTGAGACCAGATTTAAATTCATGAAGGAGTCTTCCAGACTCTAGGTCTGACACTTTATGTGCATTCAGCTACCAATTCAGAGTTAAAACTTTAGGTGATAAAATTTTACCCCCTTTCATGAGTAATTAGGGCTGCAGCACTTATAAATGATTTAAGAAGAGTCTAAGAAGTATAAAGTAAAAAGTTTTGCAACTTGGAGGTCTTGGGATAGGATCTGAAAGTTTCCTGAGGAATGTATTAGGAGCATCAAAGGGAGGACTGTTGTAGAAGTGAATTTTGGTGAATTCTACTGTGAATATTCAAATTTGAATTATAGAAAGGACTGATCCAAATTTGTGTTTTTCAACTGACTTTGATTACATGTAACTAATTTAAAAAATTAGAAACCCTCTATTAAAATGATATATCCAAAAATGCATGAAACAATTATAAAAAATACTAGCTCCCCCTCTTCCCCTTCTTGGCTTATATTGCTGTTCCAATACAGATATTCCTCCAGGTGTTCAGACATGGGCAGGGGTGGAGTGTGAAGTGTCATCTTCTGGGTCATGTTTGATGTCCATGGTCCAGATGAGTGGATGATCCGTTTCCACTGTCACAACACCAGAGCCATCATAGGTATTTGAGGTGCTGACTAGGGTTCCAAACATGAGCATATCATTGGTGAGGTTCCACTTTAGGCCTGTTGTGGTGACTTGCTTACATGGATGTCCAACAGGAATAAGGCCACATCAATCACCTTCAAATCCTGTATTTACATTGAGTTTGTGCTTTCCTGGCTGAAGCAGGCAAATAAGAGAATTTTCTTGTATGATGATAATAGGTATTGGAGTGATCTCAGTTGCATGAAAAACAGTCTCCACAGAAGCCATGATCTTGTCAAATCGTCCTGCAAGTCCACCCAAAGTCACAATGATGTCAACCTGAAGGTCCTTTTCTACTATCTTCTTCTGGAGTACTCGAAGACATTTAGTAAAATCAGTGTAGTTTTGATCAGTAGTTGAGACAAGTTCACCTCCCTTGACTTTGTAGTATTCTTTGACTTCAGATCTAATAGAATCAAAATCTCCACTGATGTACTCAGGTAAGAAACTCTCTTGATCTTCAGTTAAATCATACAACCGGTTAGCACCTCCATCAGCACAGGCTTTAAGAACAGTTTTGCTCCACAGATGATGAAAATGACTACTGTCCAAAGGCTGATTAAGGATCAATAGGTAATACTTCAAATCCCCAGTGGGGAGCAGACATTCCAATTTCAATTATTGGCTTACAGCTGCTCAAGGAGCTGCCCACCAGCAAGGTGCGGTGCAGCTATGGAGCTTGGAGCAGAGGCCCATTCTATTGTTATTAAAGAAAACACTACAATGATGTGGCCACATTGTTAAAATGCCTAACATGCTTGCCAAAAAGACTGTTTTATGGAAAACTTTTGCAGGGCAAGGGCTAATAAGGGGCTCAGAAGATGTGATACAGGAACACCTTGAAAATCTCTCTTGAGTGCTTCAGAATAGATTTGCAGCATGGACCACCAAGCATGGCTGCACTGAGAGACTGCTGTGCTCTACGTTCAAGGCAGAATTTAAACTATCAAAGGAAATGTGATATACCTGCAACTTTAGAGTTACCACTCTGGGTGCTCACACAGATCATTTGTGCCTTATCTCTTAGAGCATTCTGAGGCTCACATTGTTCTGATCAGCCACAGATGGATACACTCTTATTTATCTCTAACATAGTGATGTCATTTTGGTCTTTTTTGATAACTAAGGACAAGGAACATCCTCCATTCAACTATCCCATTAGAAATACAACCCTCAAGAGTTAAAAGTTTGATCATATAGCAGTCAATTTTATATTCATACCCTTTGTCTAAATATATACCTTTCAAATGTTCTAAGAGAAATGCAGTTCTCAAGAGTTACAAATATTGTCTTTCCATTTGGGATGCAGGCAGTTTAGTTTTATTGGCTAATATTTCCCCCTTTTCATATATCTCTTTTTTAAAATTTATTTTTGGTTTGTTTGTTTTTTTCAAGGCAATGGGGTTAAGTAACTTGAACAAGGTCACATAACTAGGTAATTACTAAGTATATGAGGCTGAATTTGAATTCAGGTACTCTTGGTTCCAGGACCAGTGCTCTATTCACTGCCCCACCTAGCTGCCCCTTGTACATTTCTTGAAGCTTGTATTTGAAGATCAGATTTTCTGTTCATTTCTGGTCTTTTCAGTCAGGGAAGTTTAAAATTCTTCTACTTTATTGAAAATTTTCATCTTTTCCCCTCAAATAATATTTTGAATTTTGTAAGGTGATTTATTCTTGGTTATGATCTAAGCTCTTTTGACTTCTAGATTATCATATTCTATACACTCTGATCCTTTTATCTGGAAGCTGATAAATCCTGTGTACCCTGACTAGAACTGCCTGGTATATAACTTGCTTCTTTTTGATTGCTTGTAGAATTTTCTCCATTAGTTAAGAATGATGAAATTTGGTTATAATATTCCTTGGAGTTTTCTATTTTGTGATCTCTTTCTGGGTTTCCTCAATGGAATCTTTCAAGGATTATTTTTCTTCCAGTTCTAGGATATTAGGGCATTTTCTATGATAATTTCCTTAAAGATACTTTCTAGGCTCTTTTTCTAATCAGACTTTTTTGTAGACCCATAATTAATACATTATCTCTTCTGGATCTATTTTACAAATTGACTGTTATTCTTAATAGATATTTTACATTTTTTTTCTATTTTTTCAACCTTTTGGCTTAGTTTGCTGAAATATTGGTTTTCATAGAGTCATTTGTTTCCATTTGTCCAATTCTGCTTTTGGAGGTTTTATTTTCTTCAGTTAGCTTTTTGTCTTTTCTTTTCCAGTTGGTTCATTGGACTTTTAGATGCTCTACTTTCCTTTTTAAGTCAGTCAATTTTATTTTCTAGATTGTAAATTTTATTTTTAAAATGAATATTTTCTTCAGTAAAATTCTCCTGCATGACTCTAATATCTTTTATCCATTTCTGTGATTACTCTTTTTTTTGATTTTTAAATTTATTTCAAATTTTAGAACAACTCATAAACCTTTTTGAGGTTTCAAATTATAGTAATGTTGTCACTGCTTTCGTCTGAGATGACATTTTTATTCTCCCTATCAGAATAGTAGCTTTCAAAGGTTAGCTTTTTAAAATTTTTTTTTTACTCATTTTAACATTTGACCTCTGATCCTGTGGTATAGAGTACAGAGTCACAAGTTTTTTTGTTCTGGGGGGTGGGGTAGGGCCAGGTTTTCCATTCTGATGTTTACACTCATCGTGGTTTGCTCCGGCTACTAATGTAGCCCAATGCTACACCAGTTTTCCAGAACTTGACCCTAACTCTCTGCTCTGGTGTTAGGACCCTCCATGCTAGCCTGATGAGTCACAGCCTGAGCTGCCCAAAACATATCATTCTGTCATGGATTTCAAAGTAATACCCTCCTCTTATTTTGCATACATTTGACATATACTTTAACTATGCCATACTGTCTTCTTGATTGAATATAAGTTCTTCCATAGCAAAGAACGACGTTTTATCCTTCTATTCCCAGGACTACACAGAGGTTTTTTACACATGGATGGTAGTTGATACTTTTTAGTTTATTGGTTAATGATATTCTTTACCTTTGGTCAACTCCTTATTTCTCGGACTTTGAAAAATTACAAACAAAGCCCCAAACAATAAATAACAGACTCCTATCACAAGATACCTACCTGGGATGGACCCTCATACATACGGCAAAGATGAGTTTCATTTTCCATAAAGGGAAGTGAATTTAAACATCAGAATGACCTGGCTCCAAATCTTGCATTTGCTGTTTACTTTTATTGTCAGGGAATTTATTTTGCTTCTGGTACTCAGGTTTGTTATTAATCAACTCAGTGAGTTTAATGAGAGTAGCTCTAAAACCCTTTTCAATTCTTGCTTGGAATTATTATGCTTAATTTTTTTTATTTGCTTATTCCTGGTTTCCTTTCCTACTATAGTTCCCCCATATTGTGCTTCAATTATCTGGTTATTATTACTCACTCTGTTCTATCTTTACTTTTCCTGATAGTTTCACTTAGCATAAGGGGATTTTTCTATGCAAATTTTGGGAAAGAATATAAGGGCAGATTCTTGAACAACTACGTTTAAACTCCTAGACTTTTCTTACTGAATTTAATTTCTTGTTTTACCATCCTTCATAGACTATAGTTCATAAAATATAAATTACGCATTTTTTATGATAGCTACAGGGACCAGCGAGATGAGATTCGACTTAAGTCACAAAAGCAATGTGTCAGAGCTGAATTTGAACACAGATTCTTCATATTCAAATTCATTCCCTTGTCTGAAGCAAGCAGCTTCCTAGTCAGAATTTTTGAACTTATCCCATCACATATTCTCGATGCTCCCTAAAAATAATGTGTCCAGAATACTTTTTTAGACCTTCTTCCTTTCTCTGTCTATCAAGTTTACTTGGCTATCTTATCAACTCAAACATTTTCAATTATCATCTCTAGGAGATCTCCTTATTCAGTCCAAACTCTTCTCCTAATCTTCAGCCTCAAATTTTCAATTACCTATTAGAGATTTCAAACAGAATATTTCATAAAACTTTAATCTCAACTTTTCTAAACTGAACTCATGATAGACAACCTTACTTCTTCTTCAGTTTGCTGTCTTTGTCTTATTCCTAGTCATGCAGGTGAATGCCCAGCATTTCCACTGACTGTTCTCCATGCCAACAATCTTCTTCTTTATGTTTGGCTGGCAGCTTTCCTGACTTCCTTCATATTCAAATTTAAGCTTTTACAAGAAGTCTTTTCTGACCAAACTTTATTCTAGTGCTTCCACACTACTGATTATCTTCAGTTGTATCCTGACAGAACATTATTTGTACATATTTGCATTTTTATTTACCCCTTAGCTTATCCTTTCTTTGGAGCAAAGACTACCATTTTACCTTTCTTTGTATCAACATTACATAGCAAAGTATAAAGTAAATTGCAAATATTTAATAAATGTTTGCTGAAACATGGTTCTACAGAAGAGATATGACAAAATAAGCCTATTTTCTCCTTTTGTATAGGTAGAAGATCCACAATTATTTACTGCACAAATTTTCTGATATTTCGATGTATATATTCATTTATAGCCATTTTTCTTTCTTTTCAGTTTAAAAAATGTCCTTTATTTTATGAGACAGCTCTTTAAAAATAGACTAGCCAGGGATACTAGGGGAAGTAATGATAATATATAAAATATAGAAGAAATCAATGCAAACTCTGTAAAAATAAATCCTAGACAATTTATTGATCATTATTTCAAGACTTCCACTGAGGGTTTTCTCCAGTATTTCATCATGTGCACAATTGCCTCTGTAGTATTACTAGTGTCTAATAATTGAAGTACATCATGACATCAAGTGAAGGATGACACGACATTCATATTATGTAGATTAAAGTGAAGGCGGTTATATGCAAAGTCATCTTTCTCATTGCTCCTTCCAGAATCTTCTTAACCCAGTGGCCTGATAGAATAGGAAATAGAATTACTGGTGGTGTTCTAGAAACAGTGAAAGACTGATCTTTCAAATGTGGGTCTTTCTCATATCTTCAAGACCACCATGGCAATAGAATAACTGAGCAAAGCATCAGTATGGTATTTTTATGGTGACAAACTTGTGACAGTATGGTAATACTAACCTATTTCTCAATGGTCAAATCATGATCTTACCATCATACCATTATACCATCATCATACCATCATTATGGTAATTTTTATGGCCATAATCTTTCCACAGTTGGTCAAAGCTAACTTATCTCACAAAAATCTAAGCCAAAGCAGAATATCAAAAGAAACTTGAACAGCTTATTTCTCCCAAAAGAAAAGTCTTAGATCAGGAAATTAGTGAGTTCCTCTTGCTCAAACACTAGACTAGCAGAGTTCAGAGAATCTAATTATCCCCAAATTTTACTTTTTTAATGCCAAATGGAAAATTATTTCTCTACAATGGATGAAGGCCATCTCCTAAGGAACTGGAAGACATAGTAGCAGCTGAGCTGCAATATCCAGAAATATAGGCAGTTCTAAGCCAGGTGAAATAATTTTTCTTTTATCTCTTAAAGTATAATACTCAAGAGGTATCCTTCACTCAGAGGTAAAGGGTATTTTATATTCAAAATTTTGTGTGATATACATCCACATATATATATGCATATGTATATATGCATAATATTCAACCTTTAGCCAAGAAACATATTTTCTTAAACTTGGATCATAAAATAAAGACAAGACTTGTAAACAAAGAATCTTATCTTACCTCCAAAAACAAGACACAGTATTCCTTACATAGGGTATAGTCTCTATTTCTTAAATAGAAAGATTTCTCCTTTGTCATTTTAGAACCAGCCTGTCATGAACCCTAAGGAGTGATATTGCTGCTCAAAGAAATACAGTCTTATGGGGTTTATAGCTATGATATTATTCTAATAACTTGCATATCAAATAAAAATGAAGTCCCGAGAAAATGACTTATCAAGGGTCAATGGATATCAATAAGACATCCAAAACTAAAACCAATAATGCTTGATGTGATTTCTAATCTTACTTCCCAAACCTCCACTACCAGAGTAGATTTAATTCATGATTGCTTGAATAGGGGAATGTTAAAGACAAAAACATGGTGGTTTTCTTTTTTTTTTTGGCTTTTGGTGGATAATAGGGTTAAGTAACTAGCCCAAGGTCAAACAGATAGTATTATGTATGATAGTATTAGGAATAACCATTAGTGGTCCATATTTTAGGAGTTTGTAACTTCTTCATTATATATGATATCTGATGACAATGCCACTTTTATTTTGATTTTTCTTTCTCCAAATCTGGTCAAAGTTCTTATCCCACGATACCTTGAATAATGAATGTTGAAATTAATAAATTACAATTAAATAGAATTAACTGATTTATCAGTTTATTCTTGAGCCCCCATCAGTGTCTACCTGGAAAAAGAGTTACCATGGAAGGGGGTATCATCTTTCATGTAGGTTTCTTGTGTGAAAACAGATTTTGATAGAAAATAATCATCTCTTTTCCTCCTGAAATGCTACCTATAACCTAAAACCAAATATCACATTGTTCCTGACTTGGAAGAGGTATGAGTAAGCCACAGATCATCTCTAAGGAGCAGACTGGAGTCCATATATTTTTATTCATGTATGCTGTTTGGTATTTCCAGGAAGAACCTGCAGATAAAAGGATCAGTATTTTAAAGTTGTAGACTTAGCTCCAAATGTAAAAACATTAGAGGAGCACAGTTAGGAAGCATAAAGGGAAATATTGTAAAAAAAAAAAATTACAGAAAAAAGTCTCTAACTCTTGCCCTTTTGTGTGGAAGTGCATTTTCCTTGTACTTGATGAAAATTAAACAGCATCTTAACCTGACTATCAGTGGAATGAAGATACCTTGGAAATGTGATAAAAAAATAAAATAAAATTCAGTGAACAATTACAAGGTAAAAAAAATGTTTTTGTAAAAATGTAAAAATATCCCTATCAGTTTAACATTTATAAAGGGAATAAATCTTTCAGAGATTTGATGCTTTATCCTCATGCAGGTGGATTAACCACTGAGAATAGGGAAAGGTAAATACATCCCCTGCCTGTGAAATCCAAGTACCTTTTACAATGTTACAGTGTTAGCAGACAAAATGCATGACTTTTAGGCAATGCAGAGACAAACATAAAGTGTTTTGGTATGAGTCAGCTACCTACATGTGCACAAAGATCTAGAGGAAAATGTATTCATTCAAGTTTTTTGGAATCAATGTATATTGGTTTCTTTTTTATCTCCAAGTTGGGCAAGTAGGTGCAATTATTTTGTTTCTCACTGCCTGAGATTAAATTGCTTGAAGAGCTGTGACACTCAATGAATAATGTTCTAAGTGGTTTTTGTTTGTCATTATCTTACCTCTCTTCCCTGAAGCCCTTTTTCCAACCATCACATTTTATATTATTAGAGCCAGGTTCAAGCATTCAGCACAATTTATTCATTTTTCAGATGAGAAAATCAAACAAATGAAGGCATAAGTTTCTTGTCAAAGAGAACCAATTATTAGAAGTATTGGAACCCAGATAATCTGATGCTAAACCCAGTGATCCTTATATTATATGGCATCAAATGGTATTCATGTATGTATATAACATATTAAAGGCAAATGTGAGATATGAAACTGATTAAAGTTATAACTATGGAATCTTATCCAAGTGAGTACAGTTGTGACAGAAAAGATGCATGTTCTATTACTTTTATTCTTAATACATTTGTGACTTTGGGTAATCATTCAACAAATCTGAGTCAGAAACATATGAATTCATAGGCAAAATAATTTGTAGTTTAACTGATCAGCAATGTCCATTGTAGCTCAAATTTCTATATTCTCCTAATTTATGTTAATAGACAAGTCTAAGGAAAGAGAATATGACAAAGTTGATCATCTTAAGGTGATGGGAATGAAGTCTCTTAGACAGGAACTGTCCTTACTCAAAAATGAGAGTCGACAAAATTTGATTTAGTTTCTTCTACCTTCTATCCAATACCTAAATATGTTCAAGGAGGATTAGCACAATTGACAAACTCATTTCAAAGCTTGTCATCGACCTATGGGGGTATAACTTTCTCCCATCTTTCACCTGTGACTCCAAGAAACTGTAGCATACACAGCAACTACAACTTAGCAAAACCCTCTTCACGGTCTAAACCATGTTGAGGATAACCAATGGGTCTCAAAACTGTTGGTGTTTAGAAGGATGTTAACTCTAATCATTCAATGACTTTCCTTGGACAAATAGGCAAATGAAAACAATTTGTTCCAGTGGCCATGAAGGTAGATTAAGCAAGCATTGAGAAAGACTTATAGCTTGATCAGATATCAGAGATGTCAAGTTCATCCACTGTATTCTGAGACATAACCAGTAATCTTGGTTTTTATTTTTCCATTTGACTTTGATGAATCTGGAAGAGAGAATGAGATTGCTAATGTTGTCTAACTAGGTGCCACTGAAATCCAATTTATGCATAAAGCAAGACATCATCTTTTGATTCTATTGATCCTCTTCAAAACCAATAACAACATTTTCTTATTATTATCAAAGCTAGAGTTACAATGAAAATACATTAAATTCAATCCCTATGGAGTGCAAGTAATGGAAAAAAGTTTATTACAGTTCTCTCCAGTGCAGATGCATGAATAATCAAAGTCTTATATTCTGTATGATTTTGACCTTAATTTCCACAAATAATAATATTTTGTATCTTTGCAGTTGTGTTCTGGAGAAGTGAGAAGGTTTTGGATAGGCAAGTAAGTATTACAGAGAAGGGAAATCAATTCTTTCTGTCCAACATGTCTCTTCATATCTTCAGAGCATAAGGTCTTAGAAAATAGTCAAAACTTAATAATTTTCATTGATTGATTAATTCCTAAGTCAAACTCCATCAATTTATCCACTTAACCAGAATTTCACTAGACAGTAATAAACCAGCAGAATGGTAGGTACTACTTAGTAGGTAGATGTGTTTTTGGGGTAAGATTAAGTAGATGAAAACCAGAACTCCAAAAAAAAAAGGCTAGGATTCAGCCAATTCCTGTTTGGGGAGCCAGTTCTGCATACAACCTAGAAAAATATAGAAGAGAACTTTAGTAGAAATCACTACAAGCAATTTCACAAAGTTTTCTTATCTAAAAAGCTTTTAACTTATCTACTCTACTGAAAAAAAATGCATACCAATATGATGACTAAGTTAACATTTACTTATCCCAAGTGGTTGTAATATTTCCCCAATTCATGTAATGAGAATTTTCAGCAGAGTGAATATTCTAAGAAAGATCAATATTAACTTTTCCATGATTAACACTGTATTTCATTCCCCTTTCATGTACAATTGAAAAAGCATCAAATTCCCTACACTGATTCAGTGCATAAATGAGTAAATGGAAAGTGAGGCCTTCATTGCAAACGTTTATTACTCTTAAACTGATCTCTTTTTTTTTTTATCAAAGATTAACCATAGGCAAAATGTCCCATTTTGCAATTTTTTCAGCTTGAAATGATCATAAAATATAGCTTTGGATGTTGGTCTAATTACATATTCCTAATCCTTTTAACTTTTCATCAGTCATGTCAATGGGAAAAATAAAACAATTTAAAAAGATCCAACATAAAACAAAAAGCAAGAAGTATCCGCCATCCTCCTTTTCACATGGGTAATGTGAGGCATTGCCAAATTCTTTTTGGATTAAGGTTTTTCTTTAGTTGGTTGGTTTTTGATTTTGGCTCTTGTCCATTATAGAGGAAGACCAAAATGACATCACTATATTTGAGACAAATTACGTGTCCAACTGTGGCTGACCAGACCAATAAAAGCTCAGAATACTCTTCCACGGGATCAGGGACAAATAGTCCATACGAACAACTGGAGTAAGTCCTCTAAATTTACGTATGGAAGTTTTCTTTGAGCTGCTTCAATTTTGCCTTCCTCAGAAGACTTCAGCACCCTCATTGATGAGGGCTGGGTGGGTCCTTTGCCAGTGTCTTCCATGCTATACAATCAATTCTAAAGTTCTTAATGAGACTTTCAGTGTGTCTCAGTATCACTTCTTCTGATTCCTATGTAAGTACTTACCCAGGATGAATTCTCTGTAAAACAGGATTTTTTAGGAAGCATACATCTGGCATTCAAACTTTTGTGTCCAGGCTATCATAGTTGCACTCTCTGTTGGAATGCTAGGGAGTTTTCCTTGAGGAAAGACTTCAGTGCCTAGTATCTTTTCCTGTCTGGTAATCTTCAGAATCTTCCTAAGACAATGGAAGTGATTAAGTTTCCTGACATGGCGCTGGTAGACTGTCCAGGTTTCACAGGCATTTAGCAATGAGGTCAGCACAACAGTTCTGTAAACTTTCAGGTTGGTAATCAGTCCAATATCTCTTTTCTCCCATATTTTCTTTCAGAGTCTTCCAAATACTGAGCTAGCTCTGGCAATGCCAATGTCAACTTCATTGTCAATGTGTACCTCCTTGGAAAGGACACTGCCAAGGTAAGTGAACTTTTCCACAGTACTCATAACTTTTCCATTGTGGTGCTTGCTGATGGAGCACCTGTGTTTTTTTGGTGTTAATTGTTAGACCAAAATTAGCACAAGCAGTGGAGAATCAATCCACACGTTGCTGCATCTCAGCTTCAGAGACTGCATTGAAAGCATAATCATCTGTAAAACGAAAACCATGAATCCAACACTCCTTCCACTTTGGTCTTGGCTTGTAGTTTTTTTCAGGTTAAAGAATTTGCTATTACTGCTATAGCTGACCTTGAGCCCATATTCAACCTCAGTGATGGCATTTGATAACATGACTGAAAACATCATACAAAAAACATGGAACCAATGGAGAGCATCGTTCACTATTCAGAATCGCACATGGTCATGAAACTGATATCCACTAGTGATGAACTTTTCCAGACAACCAAATTTTGACATAGCAAGACAGAGTGACCACATCTGGTGTTGTTTCTAGATACAGTGGATGTCTTTGGAGTCTCTGATGTCAAACTAGGTTGTAAGCACTCCACACTACCTGCTTCAGCTGACTTCATGGACACTAGAATTAATTGTTCTCTTCTGCCCATTCCACCAGTGGAAAACTTCACATGTTTGCATTAGACACCACTAGCTACTCATCAATGAGTCTGAGAATTCCTCAGTTACCCTCAAACTGGTTTAGCCCACCTGCCAAAATGCTTTATCATATTACAGCTTCTTAGAACCACAGGAGATAGGTGGCTTAGGTGGATATCAAAGGTGAAAAGCAGCTCTGAAAAAAGCTTTCATACCAAGTCTTCATAGCTAGGTATTAGTTTCCCTTCAACACACCCTACACCCCAGATTCAGTAGCAGAAAACAGGCTAGATAATTATTCTCCACTAGAGTGTACTGCACCTTTTTTACAAGTATAGGAAAATACATAAAGTAAAGTATAAAGGATGGATTGTGAGATAAAAATAACTTTAGAGGTCATTTTGTACTGTCATCTTACTTTACTATTGGTGAAAGAATTCTAGATAGAAATTCAGGTGATCTGAGTAAAACCTAATGAGGAAAAATCTAGAATCTTTTTTCATATATGAAATGAAATATTTATACCAGATCACCTGTAAGGCTCACTGAAGCTTGTAATATTTGATTATATTATGTTAGTTATTAGCTACATTATATAGTCAAAAAAGCTCTAGCGATGGAATTAGGAAAATAGGAATTCATCTGACCCAAGGCACATAATAGCTATGGGATCCTGGCTTAAGTTACTTAATCTGTTTTACTAAGTTTCTTCAACTCTAAAATAAGGATAATTTTAGCATCTTCTTATCAGAGTTGTCATAAAAATCAATCATTTAATTATTTTATAGTGTTTAGCACCATGTCTGGTGTATAGTAAATATCTTTGATTTTTTCATTTTTATTCTATGTTAATTAGTAGTAATATTTTCTAATAATTGAAGGGGTGTTAAATGAAAGAGGGTTGAGACTTATTCTACTTGGTCTCTTATGACTTAAAGAATTAAAGCTAGACTGATAATTAGATGTAGATTTGATTCAACAGAAAAAAATTCCAACAATTGGCACTTTACAAATGTGGAATTGATTACCTTAGATGATAAGGAATCATCTTTAATGGAGATCTCAGAATGAAGGATGGAAGAGAATTTATCAAGAAAGCTTGATAAGAGATCCCAGTTCTAGTAAGTGTTAGAAACTTTGTCTCTACAGCCTCATGAAGTGTTAAAACTATTAGCCATAGGGGCAGCTAGGTGGTGCAGTGGATAGAGCATTAACCCTGGAGTCAGGAGGACCTGAGTGCAAATCTGGCCTCAGACACTTAATAGTTACCTAGCTGTGTGGCCTTGGACAAGTCACTTAAACCCATTGCCTTGCCAAAAAAAATAAATATTAAAATATTAAAAAAAAAAACAAACTATTAGCCATTGAACTACTTTGATTATACTCCTGGCTATATAACCTTTGGTTAAATAACTTTCTTTCTAAGGATATCAGTGCCTCGCTAGTTGCATTATGTAAAAGGACGACAATGAAATAAAATACCTCTATCAATCAGTATTATTATCAGCAGCAAACTACATTTCTATCAGTGCTACCGCTAGACTAAATATCTTATTTAAATCAATGACAGAATTTATAGTGAGTCAGAAAGAAAAGGAATAAAAGAGGAAGGAAAGAAGAAAATACATAATGAAGAATTAGAAGAGGGAAAGAAGGAAGGAAGAAATGGAAGGAAGGGGCAGAGACAAGGTGGCAGAGAGAAGACAGGAACTTCCCAGAGCTCTTATCAGCTTCCCTCAGAAATTGTTAATAAAGTGAAGTAAAGAATTCTAGAATGACAGAATCCACAAAAGAACAAAGTAGGACAATTATCTAGCTTAAGACAGTTTGAAAGGACTTCAGGAAATGTCTTTCTCACTTGAATATATGAAAAGTATGACTCATTGCAAGTGGGAGTTGGGGAAGCAATTGGTCTCTCAGTCACAGCATTTATTAGCAACCAAGACCCAAGCTCCTCAGACCAGTGGCACAGTATGCTAGCTGTAAAATCTCCAGAAGGCATTTGGCATGGCCCAGAATCCCTCTGCATCTAGGGCAACTAGTTTGTACAACTCCAGTACACTGGGGAAGCCATTAATACCTAGACCAGAAAGTTTGTGACGGGTCACTGGTCCCAGTAAAGAAAGCTTTAGTCAGTGCCCCTGTGGCCCAAGAGTTTAATGAAACTTTAAAAGTCACAAAATCTGCTAAAAAATCAGTAAGAAACAGAAACAAACCCTGATCATAGAAATCTGCTAGGATTACAAGGAATATTGCACACCATGTCAGAAGAGGATAGTGGCAAAAAGCCTACACGTAAAACTCCAAAGGGGAATGTGAATCGGTCTCACAAAGACCTCTTGGAATAGTAGGAAAAGCACTTTGAAACCCAAGTAGAAAATTCAGGAAAAGAAATGTGAGGTAAACAAGACACATTCAACATCTTGGGAAAAGAAGCACAAAAAGGGATTGAAGAAAATATCTCCTTCAAAAACACAATTGGCCAAATGGAAAAAAGTAAGCAACTCTTTATAAAATAAAACTGGGAAATTCAAAAAAAATAATTCCTTTAAAAATTATAACTAGATAAAGGAAAAAGAGATGAAACAGATAACTGAAGAAAATGATTTCTTAAAAATTAGAATTGAGCAAATGGAAGCTAATGACTTAATGAAACATCAAGGGTCAGTCAAACATAATAAAAACAATGAAAAAAATTGGAGAAAATATAAAACACCTCACCAGAAAAATGATTGAAAATTGATTAAAAAATTGATGTGGAAAATATATTCAAGAGAGATAATTTCAGAATTATTGAACTACCTGAAATAAATAATCAAAAAAAACCCCCAAAATAGCCACATTTAGGTTACATATTACAAGCCACATATGGGGCAGCCTATCACAAGAAATCATCAAGGAAAACTGAAACTGTCCTGATATCATAGAACTAGAAGGTGAAATAGTCATTAAAATAATTCACAGAGGGAAGTTAGGTAGTACAGTAGAAAGATCATGCTTCTTAAGAGTCACAAAGTTCTGAGTTCAAATCCAGATTCAGACACTTGATATTTACTAGCTGTGTGGCTTTGGGCAAGTCACTTAACCCCTTACCCCCCACACACACACACAAGCAAAAAGAATAAATCCACAGATTTAATTCCTGAAAGACATTCCAAAATGAAAACTCCAGGGAATATTTTTTTGTGAAATTTCAAAATTGTCAACTGAAAAAGAAAATACTGCAGGGAGTCAGGAAGAAATACTGATAAACAAAGGGGTCAAAGTCAGGATTACACAGGACTTGGAAGTTTCAACATTAAAGCATTATCAGATATATGATATTCCAGAAAGAAAAACATTTTGAATTACAACCAAGGAAAGATACCTGCAAAATTCAATATATTCCTTCGGGGAAAAAGATGGTCATTCAATGAAAAAGAGGACCTTCTAAATTTTCTGATGAAAAGACCAGTGATAAGCAGATTTCATCTTAAATTATAAAACTCAAGAGATACTTGTAACGGTAAACAGGAAATAAAAAATATTATTAAGACTAAACTATTTAGCTCCCTAAATAGGTTGATAATTATAACTCTTGAGAAATGTATTGCTAATGAAAGGTGTAAGCATAAGTTGATTTTGAGGTTATCATATAAAAATTAATTAAGATATAAAAATAATTGTCCTGGAACAAGAGCAAAGAGGGAGGCAGAAAAAAAATTTAAAACATGAAGTCAAAGGACCTATTACAGTAGTGTAAACAAAAGGGAGGGGTGAGAATTTCTGGAATCTTACTCTCACTGGATGTGACTCAAAATAAGAAAAACATATACACTTCCATCAATTAGGAAATAAACTGGGGAAAAGACAAAAAAAAGGAAAGAAGTGGCTAATAAAAGGGAGGTCAGGAGGTTAAAACTAGGAGTAGATAAGGGAAAGAAAAGGCGGGATGATTGAAATCAGGGCAGGCTGAGGGAGGTGGTGGGCAGAAGAAAAATTCTGGTGAGGAGAGACAGGGTGAAAGGATAAGAAACATAAAAATGGGTGCAAGAAAAAATAGGATGGAGGATAATGCAGAATGTGACTGTGAATAGGATGAACTCTTCCACAAAACAGAAATGTGTAGCAGAATAGATACCTTATATCAGATTTCTACACAATATTATTTACAAGAAATACAATTGAAGTAACAAGATACATAGAAAGTAAAGGCAAAAGACTGGAGCAGAATATCCTATGCTTCAGCTGAAATTTAAAAAAAAATGTAGGAGTAGAATACCTCTTAGACAAAGCAAAAGCAAAATTAGATCTAACTAAATGACATAAGGAAATTACATCTTCCTAAAAGGTACCATAGATAATGAAGCAATATCAATATATGCATCAAATGATATAGAATCCATAATCTAAGAGGAGAAGTTAAAGGAGTTAAAGGAAGATATAGATATGAAAACTGTACTAGTGGGGGACTTCAACCTTCCTCTCTCAGAAATAGATAAATCTAACCACAAAATAAACAAGAAGGAAGTTAAGGAGGTGGATAGAATATTAGGAAACTTAGATATAATAGATTTCTGGAGAAAACTAAATAAGGATATATATGTATGTTTATATATATATATATGTATTATAAAAAATATACATAAAATATATTTTCCTCAGCAATGCATGCAACCCACACAAAATTGATCATGTATGAAGGCATAAATACTTCAAAATCAAAGGCAGAAATATAAAATGCATCCTTTTAATATCATGATGCAACAAAAAAATTATGTAATGAAGAGCCATGGAAATATGGATCTAAATTAATTGGAAACTATATTACCTAAATTTTTAAAAAATTAATGGATTAAACAACATATCATAGAAAGATTCAATGATTTTGTCCAGTACAGTGTTTTGTCATTATCTTATTTCACATATATGAAGCAAGAAAAAGCTTTTGCAATGGAGTCGGAAGGGGGAAGGTGAGAGGGAATGTGTGAACCTTCACTCTCATCAGAAGTGTCTCAGAGAATAAATAACACACACTTGTGTGAAATCTGGTACACTATTACATTGTTGGTGGAGCTGTGAACTCAACCAACCTTTTTGGAGAACTATTTGGAACTATGCCCAAAGGGCAACAAAAATGTGCATACCCTTTGACCCAGCAATACCACTACTGGGTCTATTCCCTGAAGAAATGATGAAAAAGGGTAAAAACATCACTTGTACAAAAATATTGCCTATTGATTTTCTCATCTGAAAATTGTCTTCATATCCTATGATCATTTATCATTTGGGGAATGATTTGTATTCTTATAAACTGGAATCATTTCTCTTCTTCCAACAATGAAACACAATTTGCAATAGGTTATAGATGTGTCATCATGTAAACCAAATTTCAATGTTAGTAAAACTTGTGGAAAAAGAAACAGAGCTAAAGGAATAACAAAAAACATGAAGAATTAAGAAAAAAAAATATTTGATTTGCCTTCAGAATTCATCAGTTATTTGAATATGGATCATGTTTTCTTTTTTAAGTCCTTTGTATTTATCTTGTGTCACCATTTTTCTGAGCTTTTTCATTGCAGTAGATCAGCACATAAAGTTATTGATACTGCATTTAATGTTTTCCTGGTTCTATTCATTCTTTTCAATTAGCATCATTTTATACCAATCTTTCTAGAGGTTTTTTTTTCCAAAATCTGCATGATTACCATTTTTTATTGCATTAAAGTATTCCATCACATTAACATACCACAACTTGTTTGGTGAATATCCCACCAGAAAATAGTTGCTATAAATATTCTCTGTCTTCTTAATTATCTCTTTGGAATACAGACTTATTAATTATAAAATCTAAGGATATGCATACTTTGGTTGCCCTTTGGTCATAGTTCCAAATTGTTTACCAGAATAATTTGATCAGTTGACAGCTCCATCAACAATGCATTAGTATCACAGTTTTCCTTACATTCTCTCTAACAATTATAATTTTTTGCTATCTTAGTTAATCTGAAAAATATAAGTTACCACAGAGCTTTTTTTTTAATTTGCCTTTTCCTACTCAAAAATTTAGAGCATTTAATCATAGGCCTGTTTATTTTCTAATTAAAAGTGATTTGGAGCATTTATTCATATGCCTATTGAATTTCTCATCTGAAAATTTTCTTCATATTCTATGATCATTTATCATTTGGGGAACGGTTTGGATTCTTATAAACTCGAATCATTTCTCTATATATTTGAGAAATGGGGCCTTTTTCAGAGATCCAATATTGATAGTGATTCTTTGCCTATGATAACTTTTAGCATTATGTACTATACTTTCTTATCTTTTAATTAGATCTATTTTTGCTTTCACTTTATGTGAAATCAGGATTTCTATTTGATTTTTTTTACTTCAGTTGTAGCATTCAATTTAATTTTAATCTAGGTTTTCACAAACCCTTATTGAATGTCACTCTTACTGCAGTATAATCTGAAAAGATTGAATTTAATATTTCTCCTACTATGCTCTACCACATGGTTAATTTTAGGTGTAATATTCCACTGAAAATAAAAGCTATACTTTTTTATATTCCCATTAAATTTTCTCTGTATGTTCATAATAGCTATGCTTCCTAACTTTCTATTCACTTCTTGATATTTTTTTTTTTATTTTGGGGGTGTGTGTGCATGGCTTTATCTTGTTCATAAAAGGTCAAATTTAAGTCCCCCACTATTAAGATTTTAATATCTATTTCTTCTTTAACTCATTAACTTATTTAAAATTTGGATGTTATGGTACATATGTTTTTTGGGGGAGCTTTCTTTTTACAAGGCAGTAAGTGGCCTGTAGGTAGTTATTAAGTGTATGAAGCCAGATCTGAACTCAAGTCCTCCTGACTCCAGTACTAGTGCTTTATCCACTGTGCCACCTAGCTGCCTCAAATAACACATATATGTTTAGTATTGATATCACTTTATTCTGTATGATAGATTTTACTGAAAAGTAGTTTCCCTGCTTATCTCTTTTAATAACAATTATTTTTGCTTTTGCTTTTGCTTTGTCGCAGATAAAAATTGCTACTTTTTTTTTAACTTTAGCTGAAAGGTAATAGAGTATACTCTAATCCTTAACCTTTACTCTTTGTATTCTTTGTGTTTCCACACTTGTTGCAAGAGAATTCTGTAGGTATCACAACCAAATACATGACCAAATACACAACCAGGATACATTTATCTTCAGGAGTTTCCATAATGAAAGGGAGCCTTGTGAAACTTGCATGTGATATTGCAATTAAAACTAATGTAATAAATAACTTTATAAACCTAACAAAAGTAATAAATGGCAGCGTCTTGACAATTTGATTGCTACTTGAAATCACATCCTCATCAATGTCCATGTTTCCACCATGATGAACTCTGATGAAGTCAGAGAAAAATTATGAAGAACTTGAGACCCTTAGTATTAATTTGCTGAAAGGCAATGAGTTTCTAATTCTAGTTTATTTTAATTCTTCAATAAGTATAGGCTGCTCTATATGGCAGTGAATTGATGGGAGAAATAAATTTGAAGACAGCAAACATATATTATTGAAGACATGCATCTCATGACCTTTCTATCACCAACACTCTCTTCCATCTACTTAAACAAAATGAAACTTCAGAGATGAATCTTCATAACAAATAATGGGATTTAATAGGATATGTGATTAAATGCAATGTGTGGTGCAGATTATTTGACTGTTCATAGATTTGTTCTTCTCAAGATGAATTTACATTCATCAAAAACAGTTGACCTAAGACAATATAATTTCTAGAAGACTTAATGTCAAAAGATTTGAGGGGATCTCTGAGTGGGAAGGTAGCTGCTGACTTGGAAATAAAGCTGAACCAACATATAACTGGCAACAATAGAGAAGAAAAAGGGTGAGCAGCTTTCAGAGATGTGGTGTACAGCACTGCCTTTACTTCTCTTGGCCAGAACATTCACAAACATCAAATTTGATTTAATGAAAATGATTTATTACTTAATTATTATTTATTATATTATTATATTATATCATTCATATTAATTATACTAATATAATTATATTAATTATATTAATATAATTGCATTAATTATATTGCTATAATTATATTAATTATTTAATGAAAATAATGGAGAAATTCAAAAACTGTTAAATGAAAAACAAGAACTTCATGGTGAAGGAGGGGGCGTGGTTCCAGCAAGAGAGTCTGTCTCTAAGAAGAAAGAGGTTAATGTCTTCAAAAATGTCTATTCCAAGTGAATTTTAGAGAGATGCAGGACTCTTGACTCAACAAGATGGCAGATGAAATTCAGTTTTAAGATGATAATAAAAAATCAAGATATCCTTACATAATAATCTGAAGGCAATTTATGGACCAAAGACATATGGTGAATATTAAACACCCAGTGATATTGGACTCAAATTGATTAGTAAAAAGAACACAATTCTGGAAAGATCAACTGAGTAGTTCCATTGAATGTTCTGATCATACTGTCATCAGTAAAGTGTTAGACCAATGACATCAGGTTGACATCATTCCCTCTCTAGTTGAATTTTGAACTAAAGAAAAGATTTTCACAAGATATTTGCAACACAGATTTTCCATAGCTCATATAAAAGCTAACTGAAACTTCCACAGTTATTTTACAAAAGGAGGTTATGCCCCAGGACTCAAGGGTACCTCTTGTGTTCATCTCTATAAAGGTAAAGGTTATCTGTGTGGCAAGCACATGGTGTAATCTCTCAGTCACTGCTAACAAAATTCTTTCTTTTGGCATGTTAAAATTGCAATTTTATTTTTCACCATATAGTGTAAAAATAAGTTTTAATACTTATTTTTAAAACTCTGAATTGCAAATTCGTTCCCTTCCTCTTTCCTCATCACCATTGAGAAACCATCAGGTTGATGTGAATTATAAATGTATGGTTATGCAAAACATTTTATAATAGGCATGAATGAAAGAAAATATAGACTCAACCTCCCCCAAAAAACTCAAAAAGTGTATATATATATATATATATATATATATATATATATATATATATATATATATATAGCATGCAATCTGTGTTCTGAAAACTATCAGCTCATTCTCAGGAGATGAATAATATTCTGCATAATACATCCTTCAGAGTTGTCTAGGGTTATTTTACTGCTGAGAAAAGCTAAGTCATTCACAGCTGATCTATAATTTTTCTATTTCTTTGAATCCAGTATATTTCACTTTGAATCAATTCTTGTTATGGTTCTCCAGGTTTTTATAAGACCATCCAACTCATCATTTCTTATAGAAGAGGAGGATTCCATCATAATCATATACCACAAGTTGTTCAGTCATTCTCAACTGATAGGCATTCCCTCAATTTCTTATTAGTTGACATGAGAAAATAACTTCCCTAAATATTCTTCTACATATTGGTCCTTTTCCTTTTGATTTTAATTTCCTTATGGATTCTGTCATAATAATAATATTGCTATGTCAAAGGATATGCAAGGTTTTATAGTCTTTTGGACATGGTTACAAATTGCTCCACAGAACTGATGAATCATTTCACAACTCCACCTACAATATATTAATGTTTCATTTTCCCTATTTCCCCTCCAATATTTGCCATTTTTATTCTATTGTTCAATTTAATATAAGTAAGATAATACCTCAGAATTGCTTTAACATGCATTTCTCCAATGAATAATGATTTAGAGCATTTTTAAATGCAGCTATATATATGCATTTCATATATATATATATATATATATATATATATATATATATATATAAACTCATCTGAAAACTGTGTTCTTGAGAATTTATCAATTGGTGTATGGTATTTATTTTCTTAAATTTGAATTAATTCTTATATATTGAAGAAATAAAGCCTTAATCAGAGAATCTTGCTTTAATTTTTTTCAGTTACTTTTGGTTACCATATTTGCATCCATTCTATTCCTCAAAGCCCTATTTATTCTACTCTCTCTCTCTCTCTCCCTCTCTCTCTCTCTCTCTCTCTCTCTCTTTCTTCACCCTGCCCTTCACCAAAAGTTGCTTCTGACTGTTCTCTCCCACAATCTAACCTCCCTTTATCATCCCCCTCCTCTATTCCCTTTACCTCCTACTTTTATGTAGGTTAAGATATATTTGTGTGATATTCCCTCTTTGAACCATTTCTGATGAGAATAAGACTCACTCACTACTCTTCTACTCATACCACTCGCCCTCCAATGTAAAAGCTTTTTTTACCATTTATGTGAGATAATTTACTTTATTTTAGTTATCCTTTGACCTTTTTTCCCAATATTCCCCTCTCACCCCTTGATTTTATTTTTTTAGATATCATCCCTTCATATTAAAATTGTTTTAGCTATCATCCTTCATATTCAGTTCCCTCTATCTTTATATCCTTCTGTCACAATAATAAGAAAATTTGCATCAGATATCAGTATCATTTTCACTTGAATCAAATGAGCAGTTCAACATCATAAAGTCCCTAATGATTTCTTTTCTCTCTTTTTACCTTTTTTTGTTTGTTTCTAATGAGTCTTGTACTTTAAAGTCAAATTTCCTTTTGTTTTGGTCTGAAAAGTTGGAAAATTTCCTATTTCACTGAACGTCAATTTTTTACCCTGAAAAGCTATGCCAAGTATTGCTGAAAAAGTCTGCCATCCTTTTGTTGCCTTGTGGCATATTATATACCATGCCCTATGATCCTTTAAAGTAGACTCTGCTAAGTTTTGTCTTATACTGACTGTGACTCCACAATACTTTAAATGTTTCTTTCTCACTGTATTTTCTCCGTGACCAGGCATCTAGAATTTGGAGGTAATATTTCTGGGAGTTTTCATTTTGGGATCTTTCAGGAGGTGATATTTTAATTCTTTCAATTTCTATTTTACTTTCTGCTTCTAGAATGTCAAGGTAATATTCCTTGATTGTTCCTTGAAAGATGATTTCAATTTTTTTTATCATGCCTTTTAAGTAGTACCATAAATCTATTTAAATCTATTTTCCAGATCAGTTTTCCCCCAATGAAATGTTTCCCATTTTCTTCTATTTTTCATTGTTTTGCTTTTGTTTTATTATTTCTTGATTTTTCATAAATTCATTAGCTTTAAATTGTTCATTTCTAATTTTTAAGGAATTATTTTCTTCAATGATGTCCTGTTGATCATTTTCCATGTGATTATTTGTACTTTATAAGGAACTATTCTTCTCATTGGCTTTTTCTAACTCTTGAAACTTTTAACTTTATCAATTTGTTAAGATCATATGTTTATTTTCAGCATTTTTGTCTCTCTTTTATCAATCTATTCACTCATTTTTCATGATTTTCTTACATTGTTGTCATTTTTCCTTCCAATTTTTTCTTGAGTTATTTTATGACCTAAGCATCATTGATATTTTTCTTGGTGTCTTTGGATGTAGGAGCTTCGATTTTATTTTCTTATTCTGCTTTGACTTTTGATCTTCCTTGTGCCATAGTAACTTTCTATGATCAGGGTTTTTGCTTTTGTTTTGTTTTTTTCCATCATTTGTTCCTCTGTGGTTACAAGCTTTGGTGTGCTAATGTTCCTCCCCACATTATGACTGCTACCCAAGTTTGGAACCTGGATCCAAGAATGAGAAAAGCAATGGAGTTCTGCCTCAGTGCTAGCAAAGGGATCCCTGTAAGTGTCATCTGATCCTATTATTGTCTTAGTACTAAGATTGCCAGAAGCAGTCGTGACATTTTTGATTCAATGAATTTTCAGGCCTATTTCTGGTTTGCCAGTGAAAGGACATGCTGGTCAGGTCTGTGTTGGCATGGCCTACTCTAGATTGTCCTCTATTCTCACCCAAGTGCAACAGACCCTTCCTACTTTTAAGCTGTCTTTCATGTCTCCAGTGAGGTCTGGAAACCATTCCTGGAGCCACTGATTTAATCTCCCCTAGGCTTTATCCTGGTTTGCTAGTTCCCAGTTATAACAGAACTTTCCTGCTGATCTTCTATGTTGTCTTATCCTGGAAAAATGTTTCACTCCATCTCTTCATGGATTCTTTCAAACTAGCATTTATTTAGAGCCATTTTATAAAGGTTTTTGGAGGGCCTTGGGAGTCCCTGACGTTAGTCCTCCTGCTGGAAAGATTTTTGCCAGAATTGTGCTTAATAAAATGATCTTTCATCTAAAATATGGTCATCTACATGATAATCAGTGTGGCTTCATAAACCATAGAGCAACAGTCAATACAGTGTTTGCTGCTCAACAGATCCAGGTAAAATAACAGAAGGACAATAGAAATCTGAAAGATATTCATTGATCTGACCAAGGGATGTGTATATTTCGGTCATGAGTTTTTGTGAAAAATTATGTCAAAACTGGGTTGCCCAGAGAAATTATTCAGTATTGTATGAAAGTTTCATGATGACGTGTTTGTACAGGTTTTGTGTAATGCAGAATGTTTTCATAAACACGAATGAAAGGAAGCAAGACCATGTGTTTGCTCTCATGCTATCTCATGATATTTTCAATACTGCTGTCAAAGGCTTTTAATGAGTATGAAAAAGGCAGGAAGAATACCTACCACACAAATGGTGAATTATTTAACTTGAAAAGGATGCAAAACAAGATTAAAGTAAAGTGAGAGTGGTTACTTAATTTTGTTACTTGTTTGGCAATAATTGTATATTCAATGTAGCCTTTGTGAGGAGATACAGCAAAGTGTGAATTGAATCTCTGTTACCTGTATTAATTGTGGTCCAACCATTAACATCAAGGAAACATAAATTCTCCATCCCCTAGCACCACACCATCCATACACTGAGTCATTGTTTAGTGTAAATGGAAAAAAATTTGAATACTGTGGATATACTTTGGCATTAAAATTTCCCAGAATGGATACATGGGTAATAAATTTGATGCACACACTATCAAAGATAGGTCACTATTTGAGAGCCTCCAAAGGAAAATGTCAGAAAGTAGAGGTTACGCTGTCTAACAACAAACTGAGGGTCTACAGAGATTTTATGCCAATGGCACTATTGTATGCCTGTGAAACAGGAAAGTATACCAGTGTCATGTCAAGAAATGAATTACTTCCATTTGAATTATCTTAGGAAGTTTCTGAAGATCATCTGTCAAGATATTGAGATCTTTCCTCAAGCTTAACTCAAACTTTCAAACTCTACTGGAGAAAAGACAACTTCCATGGACTGATAACCTTGATGACATGCCAAATATAAGTTTGCCTAAAAAGAATATTTTATGGAGAGTTCACATAAGGCAAGCTCTCACAGAAAGGTTAGAAAAAGGACTCTGAAGAACTTTGGAATTGATTGTGAGCCATGGGAGATCCTGGCAAAAGATAACTCAGTTGATGTGCCAGCATCAAAGAAGGTGCTGTGTTCTTTGAGCAAGGTAGAACTGCAGCAGGTCAAAAGTGATAAAATGCACAAATGATGAGATATCTCTACTCCACGTATCCACATGAATCATGTCCTACCTGTGCTATATAGCCTTTCAAACTCATATTTTTGTCCTCTTCAAGAACAAAGGACAGCTAACCATATATCTCTCACTTATACTTTTTATCATCTTCATTTCCATTCTCTTAATTATTTTAGGAGAAATATTTCATTCTATTCTTTAAGAAAAGAATGATTTTCATGGGGAACCCAGTTAAATATACATTCTAGTCTTCTCAGTTGATAGCAAAATTGATTGTGCTTTTGATAATTATTAGCAGTAGACTTTATGTTCTATGTAGCTCAACTGGCCAGTTCTGGAAAAATTGTTATTGCAAATTCTCCTTGTCTAAATTCAGCATTTTTTTGCTTAGACAGAAATTAAAAAAAACACCTGAATCAGTAGGGAAAATTCATTTAAATGAGTTATGTGTTTTAGAATAAAGACATTTTAAAACACTTAAAATCAATAGAGAGCATTAATATATTGAGAGATTAGGAAAGGTTATGCATAGTAGTGGAATTTAAAATAAATCTTAAAGTCATTTAAAAAAAAAGAGAGTGTGCATTTCATGAATGCATAGCAATATAATGCAGGACAATGAAGAGAGATAGAAATCTCTCTTCTAGAAACAGCTCTAGGACTGGTATATTTGGCTATTGTGAATTACAGATGAAGAAGAAGAATGAGATAAAATCTCTTAAAATTTAGTCTTCAGCAAGAATATGAATGTGTTAATGTCAAGTTGAAAGTCATATTTGGGCTTAAAGTCAGTATGGAAAAGTTTAATTTTTGACTAGGAAAT
Source organism: Macrotis lagotis (assembly GCF_037893015.1). Lineage (NCBI taxonomy): Eukaryota > Metazoa > Chordata > Mammalia > Peramelemorphia > Peramelidae > Macrotis > Macrotis lagotis. Next base: position 30,184,514 of record NC_133658.1, read on the forward strand.
GGACATGGTAGAATCACTACTTTTTGACGAAGATTTTATTTTTAGGCTTTTGCAGTGCAAATGGGGTTAAGTGGCTTGCCCTAGGACACACAACTAGGGAATTAAGTGTCTGAGACTGGATTTGAACCCAGGTACTCCTGACTCCAAGGCTGGTGCTTTATCCACTATGCCACCTAGCTGCCCCAGATGAAGATTTTTTTTTTAACATAGCTAAGTATGTATGGAAGAAAGACAGCACTATGAAGATGAAGAATGGTTCAGAAACTAATATAATATCCTTCTGAAAATTATGATTAGGGACATGGTTCAATAAATAGAGAAAATTGAATCAGTGATGTTTTATTTTTAATATGAACATGAAAATAAGTATATAAATGGACTAAAATTCAAGAAAAGAGGAGAAAACTGTGGATGAATGACTGAGTTATGAAGAACGAGGATGTCCTCAGGAGTATGAAAAAAGTATATGTTCTAGACTTTGCTTTCTTTTATAAGTAACTTCACCTTTTGGTAGTTTGTTATAATGTTTGATGGTATTTTTACATAATCTATATTAGTCATTACTGCACATTATCCATCACATTTCAGAACCATTACTTCACAAGTTATTCTACCTCTTGACCACTTCTCTCCACCTCTGTAGTGATTTTTAGCATTTTACTAAGCTCTCATTTCACCCATAATATCTAATTACAAGGAATATGAATAATAAAAAGTTAGAAAAGATTACATTTCTGATATGGTGCCCATGATTACATTTTGATTTAGAGTTTATTTACATATTATGTCTCCTATATAATCCACAACCCTCCTCAGCAGTAAAGCAATTCAGTTTAAATGCCCATATCTCTTAGACTAATTTTTTCCCCAATTGCATACATACAACACAAAAATGTAGTCTTTTTGGCAGTAATTCATTAATTTCTACTTTTTTTTATCAGTACCCTTATGGGACAGCAAGCTTAATTAAGAAGTTAAAAAAATGAAAAGAAACACTCTACCTGGTACACATAAGGAGGATTTTAAAGCCCTTTTATGGTTATCTGAATGAATCTCCTACATTGCTTAATACAGAAAATATTTGTTTTTTCCTTAAAATGCTCATACTTATATACTAAACATCTCTTTATTAAATTATAGATGAATTCCTCAGTATATGAGGTGCAATGAGACAAGTAACATTTAGGCACGTAACTGAAATATTGAATAGTGTAAGATGAGTTTGATGTTCATTCAACATCATAGAAGATAACAGTAAATATCACTAATTTGAAATATAAATGGGAAGTCAGAGGTTAGATAATTGGGCTTCATAATTTTATAGATGCTGAAACTATAAAGGAAGTTACCAGTCTGAAATCATTTATTCCAATCTTTTAGGAGTCTTATCATAGTTCTAAAACAACCACAACTTTTTGAGTCCCATCGGTGAGAGAACTGAGTTTCAGAGATTTTAAGAGACTTTTCCTGTATCACATAAAACTGAGCCTGTAATTTGTACCATTACATTTTGACTTCGAATAAAGGGTCCTCCTTCAGTTCTGAATAGTTTTAGGAGAAGTTATGGAAGCAGTGTGTGAATCAAATAGTTTTATGATGATGATGATGATGATGATGATGATTTGTGTGTGTGTTTGTGTGTCTGTGTCTGTGTGTGTGTGTGTGTGTGTGTGCAGGATTGCGTGTGTTAGCTTCACAATTTTAAGTTTTAATGGGATGATTTAAGAGAGAAAATACATGAAAACATGCATATTTTCTTATAATTTCCTTATGATATGTACATGCATGTTTATTTGAGAGCATATATCATATATAAATATAGGTATACATAGATTCATGTAGATATATTTGCATCTACATATGCATATGCATACATACACTAATGTATATATGGCTATATTCATAAATATAGCTATTTCTAAATGTATAAAGAAATATTCATAGATATACATTTATATAAATGTGAATATTTATATGAATATATTTTACATGTGCATATATGTTATAAGCAAATTATATGCATATGTAATTATAGTTGTATATAAAACATTAATATAGGCAATCTACAGCTAGAAATGCATATGTCTAGCTAAATATAATTTTATAAACTTTATAAATGCTAATATGCAAACAAATATAACTAAACACCTAATAACATATTGGGGAGACAGAATTCAAGTTTAGTTTAAATTTCAATTGAGTATGCATACTGAAGAGTCATGAAACTGAGATGACCACTGGAACTAGTAGAATTGATTAGTGGTCCAAGAAGGGAAGTCATCTATATGTCAGTCTATATGTTTATATATTCATATGTGCATATATACACAAATTTTCACACTCAAAGATAACAACTAGTTTAAAAAGCAGCTCTTTTACTGTGTCCTATATGAATATCTTTGTGTGGATAATCAATGAAAAATAGCAACACAGGAGCTAATAGAGATTTAGGAACAAATCAAATCAAAACATCATTTTCTCTGCAGTTCATATAGACTAAGTACTCTGGCAGACAGGTCTGAGGACAAGGGACTTATAATATCCATCATAGTCTGCAGTTTTAATTTCCCCCCTGCTTTGATTGCATGCACACTGAACACCCATAAAATATTTCCCCTCCATAGGGGTCACTTATCATAATGGTTTTGGGGAATTCCATTTCCATTTTAATAGTAATCACAGCATACTTGTTATCTTTCCTGATTTGAATAAAATCACCAAACACTACATCAACAATTTTGAGCTTTCCAGAATGCCTTGGAAACTTTTTGATTCATATTTTAATATTAATGTTCTGACTTTGCCAGTGATGTGGGGGGGGGAGTTATTCTCTCATCGTGATTAGAGTGAGATCAAAGGAAATCTATTATGTTCTTAAGGGACCAGCTCATCTCACCTTTAGTCACAGCCTGCTTTCAAAAAGCTTTTCTCTCTCTCTGCAAAGGCCCAAATCATACTGCCCCTGAATAGCCATTATCAAGAACAGTATTAGGTGACCACATTTTCCCAAGTAGAGGAAGTTTTCATTTATTCAAATTTCACAGGAGTTTTGTTGAATTCAGTTTTATGGTGAACTCTGAAATGTTTTTTTGTATCTATCTTTGTAAATATATGTAAAATACTGCAAAGTGTTTTGTAAAGTAGATATTAAATAAAAAGGTACTAGTGTTCAAATCTTGGATTGGCTACTCCCTACAGGCATCATCTCTGGGAAGTGATTTTAGTACTCTGGGCTCATTAGATCACTTCTGAAATAAAACATTGTTGGACTAGATCTATAATCATTCTTATGGTTCTAAATTTATAAACTAATAATTTTTTGAACTTACCTTTCTTAATAATTTCCTTGCAAAAAACAGAAACTAATCTATATTTGTTGGGAAGATTTTACAGTTTAACAATGTCCCCCCCTATTCTAGATCAAGTGTGGGAAACCTCTGGGCTGCAGGCCCTGTAAGACCCATGAACCCATTTGGTCCAGTGTTGCCAAGGCAACCACAGGTGGGACACATAATTCAGTAAATCTAGGAGAATTTTGGGTTAGGATTTTAAATTGGTAATTTTGTATCATCCTTGTATGATATTACAAGCATCCAAATGACCCTTGGCAGTAAAAGGTTCCTCACCTGTTCTAGATGTATTTGCATCTTACCATAATGACTAAGAGATACTGAGAAGAGAGATAGAGGAATATGGCAAAAACAGGAATCGGTAGAGTTCCTTCCTTTGAAACATATTAACTGACATTCACAAGAAGTTTAGAAAAGAAGAGGTGCAAGGAAGAAGAAAGAACATTCCAAGCAAAAAAATCTAGCCAGTGAACATCAGCTTAAAATAAAGGAGTATTGTATGTCATTAAAAGCTAATAGTCAAGTTTCAGTATTAGCGAGTAAATCACCTTGTTATTATGATCAAATATAGCATTAGTTCTTGAGATCTTTTTAAAATTTTAACCTTAATATAAAATTCAGATATTATTCTTTATTAAGAAGGTGATCTAGTTCAAGGAAATGACTTCAATTGATAATAGATGAAGCTTTAATAAGAAATGGCAAGTTTTGTGGAAATGGAAGGAAAATCAAATGGAATCCTGAGGTGCAAGAAGGGGGAACTATATATATATATATATATATATATATATATATATATATATATATATATATATATATAGTGGAAATAAGATCAACAATTATTAGGTTTAGAAAAAATGGTCTTTTATAAAAATTATTAGCACTTAATAATTTTCCTGAACCATAAAGATTTCATAAAACCTTGTTTGCTGAATGACAACTTTATAAATTCTAATATACAAACAAATATATAGTATAACTAAATACCTAATAACATATTGGGGAGACAGAATTCAAGTTTAGTTTAAATTTCAAATGAGTGTGAATACCGAAGAGTCATGAAACTGAGATGAACACTGGAACAAGTGAAATTGATTAGTGGCCCAAGAAGGGAAGTCATATAATGTGAAAAGCACACTTGAAGATTTAAAACCAAATAAAAATGCAACAATTAAATAGCGAAAAGACACTGTTCTTAAGAAGTGCACATTCTACTTAGGGAGATAACCTAAATTAGAGGTATATGCAAGATATACATAAAGAAAATGGGAAGTTTTATTAAAAGAAGTGAAAATTGACTGTCATCATTTGGGAGGGGAATATGATTCCCAGAATAAATAACTTCACTTTAATTGGAGAAAGTCTGAGAATGGATTCATTTAAGAGATGACCTGCATCCTGAGCTTCAACATTTTTGGTCACTCTTTACAGGGATATTTTTAATTCTGTCTCTCTCCAATGGAGAGAATATTACCTTTACTCAGCCAATATTCCAGCATCAGACTGGATAGATTCAGTAGTATTATAGAGCTCTGCACCCTTTGGAGCTCTGTACCTGGAAGGATTCCTCTAAGTAAAGGATGCTTTAGTTGAGAACTAATGCACTCCTTTTTCTCCCCACTAGATACACCGTATGGAGGAGGGTGTTTAGTAAAGAAAAAGAAGAGTTGTTCTGGGTCTACAACACAATGGGGTAGCCCCTTTCTAATATTACATTGTCATAATTAGATAGTCTCTTGAAAAATTTGGATAAATTAGGCCTCCCAGACTTTATAAAGGACACAACATGCAGACATTTATCTATGAAATCTGTTGATTTTGTTACTGCCTGTATGTACTAATAGCTGGTTGACCCTACAACTATTAGGTATTGATATGATTGGTAAGCAGTTCATTTGTCTTGCATCTGGGCCATTATGTCTCTTGTTGTCATACTAGTTAATTTATGTAATATTACCTTATTTAAGAAGGTAATCTGAAAACGTTTGTTCCTACTTTTGTAAATAATAGACCAGAACTTGACTATAACTTGGATAGTCTGAGGTTTTGTAGGCAATGAAAGATTTCTGTTAGAGCTAAAAGCACCTTTAAAAGATTTTTTGTGCTTCCATGATTTAAGAAACACCTGAACCAAGGGAAAAAAAAATAAAGAAGATAAAGAAAAATTAAAAAATCAAGAAAAAAATAGAGAGCCTTGAGTCAAGATATGTTATAGATTCTTTTAATACCATTGGGGGGGTAAATTTAAATTATTACTTGCTTCTTTTAAGTAAAATGTATTATAACTATTTTTGCAAGTTATCCCATTCATATGTGTATAAGGATTTTGTGTAGCATTAATTTCATAATGTATTTTATTAGAAAGAATATTTCAAATTGTGAATTCTCATTTTATACTTTTGATTGTGGATTTCATTGTTAAAAGACTAGGGTAAACATAATACTAATTTGGCATCTGAGTAAGGGCACCATTATTGTTAAGATTTCAGGATCTAGATCCTTGATAAAACGTTTAAAAATATAGTGAGTTGACCAGTTAAAAGCCAGGATCTGAAAAGGAAAAAACGTGTTTTAAAAAAAAATCAGTAAATTTTAGGCATAATGACTTATAATCTTTTGACCCAGCATGAATTTAGACTATTTATAAAACATTATTCTTAATTCATGAAGCTGGAAATTCATGGGAGAATGGTACTTGAGAATTAAATATGTAGGGCAAACTTCTTATCTGTAAAGTATTGAAGTCAGCTAAAGGAGACAAGGTATTGAGAATTGATCCAAATCCTTAAATAAGTAGAGAAAGGTTAAATATAGAATTAGGAATTGTAACCATACCTCAAGAAGTAGAAATATATAAATAACCTTTTTTTTTTCCTTTGAAGTGATGAGTCTTGGCTTTAAAATTTTAAATGAAAGTGAATATAATTATGGATTGTATTTTAAAGTTATTAGTTCATGGCTGTAAGCAAATAATCTTGTCTGTTTATATGTTTCCTATTCTTTAAGGGGACAACAGTAACATTTACATCCCAAGGTTGTTGTGAGGTTCATATGACAGTAAAATGATTAACACAGTGTCTGGCATAAGTCAAAAGCAAACTGGTTAGCTAGAAATAGATAGATAGATAGATAGATAGATAGATAGATAGATAGAGAGAGAGAGAGAGAGAGATAGATAGATAGATAGATAGATAAGATAGAGAAATAAAGAGATAGATGAAAATATGCTTTTTATTATCTTTTAATAAGATATAATTGCTTCTTGCAATACATACTTATATACCTCCTGTGAAAGGTAATTTTGAACTGCATTTCACCAAAATTAGGTCATTTGATTGGTAGTTAATGAATTTTGTTAAAAGATTTTAAATACATAATATTGAGTATATTGTGAAATTTGCTAAATAGTTGTATCATCTATGATGATTTATAAGATTCCCAGTTTGGCTTTTACTGGAAGGAAATTCACTTAAAGTTATTTGGCTAATAATTATGAAATTTATGATAATGTTAAGAAAATTATTAGTATATATTGTTTAGATCAAGTGTTTACATAGGCATTTGAAGAAAAAATTTATTTCAAATTACTTTCTTAAATAAGGTCATCTTGCATAAATTAACTTGTATGACAGCAAGAGACATAATGGCACAGATGCAAGACAAATGAACTGCTTACCAATCATATTGTTATTATGATATGGCTAATTTAACTAGTTATGTTCTCTCTGGATTAGACTCCCCATTATTAAATACTTGACATCTTTTGGAGTTTATTTAAGCTACTTAAAGTACTTTTTGCTCTTTCATAGAAACAGTCAAGCAATTCTATGTCACAGTTCTAAAGTCAGTGATCTTGCTGTTTTGATCTCTTTTATTATCGTTCCAAGACCTAAGATATTGCTCAATTCCTGAAGAACATCTTTAAAAGTAAGGGTAAGAGAATGCTTCTAGCTTTTTGCCATTACAAATAATGCTTGTTGATGGTTTAGATAAATACTACTTATCATTATAAGAAATACACTCTGCATTCTTATGCTCTCTAAAGTTTTTTATAGGAATGGGTGCTATAATTTGTCAAAAGTTATTTATAGATATTAAATATTTTTAAGCAAAATCATTTTTGTGATATTGACAAGTTTAGATTTTTCTGTGCATCTCTTGCTGTTACCAATGTGAGATAATAGTCACCTAGTCACCATGTTGGATATTAGATCCTTTTGAACTGAATCAATCTAGATCTCTGATTACTGGAATTTGCTACTTAGACTTTATAGGAGTGTTAAATATTATAATTCTGAGTCTGAAAGCAGATATAATCATCAAAAGAATGTTGTTTGACCAATAATTTATGATGCTAATGACCCTATGGGGTTTTACATGAATACACTGCAGTTGGAGTCCTCATGAAAAAAGGTTGGGAGAATGACAATTGGCATTGCTGAGGCAAGTTTCTCCTGACTTAATTTGTCCATGTCAATACAATATTCCACCTGGCTGACTTTAAGCCTAACTCAATGCAATTGATCATCAATGTGACCTTTGTCTGGAATTAACACAAATAAATAGCATAACAGCATTTCCCTTTATGTTCCTGGTTTTTTTTGACAAATTATTATAATTATGTCATTTTTGTTTTATAATCATCATTTTTGTTACAGCCTAACTAAATATGGCAACTTCTAATGATATCACTTTTGTATCAGAATTCATATTCGTATAAAAGTGTTTTGTTATTAATTTATTAATGGAAACATCCTCCAAATCAGGGATTGAATAATGACCAAGTTCAAAAATAAAAATCTTGCTGTTATCATGTACAATGTTCTCCTAATTCTGCTCACCACACTCACCATCAGTAAATTCTTTATAGAATTTCTGAAATCTGCCTGCTCATAAGTTCTTATAGAACAGTAGAATTTCACTACATTCAAATATCACAGTTTGTTCAGTCATTCTCCAATTGATGCTTCACTCTCAATTTCCAATTCTTTGTCACTGCAATATATATTCTTGTACATTTAAATTCTTTTTTTCTTTTTATGAACTATTTGATATACAGACATAATAGTGGTTTTCCTGGATCAAGGGATATGAATATTTTGATAGTCCTCTTGGAAAAGTTCCAAATTTCTCTCTGGAATGCTTGGATCAATTCACCTCATCACTAACATCGTATTAGTGTTCCAGTTTTCCCAATATCACCGCCAAATTTCTATTTTTTTTTTGCTAATTACTTAGCTAATTTTATAGGCTGGGGGTAATACTCACAATTTGTTCTATGTTGCATTTCTCTAATCAATAATGATTTGGAACATTTTTCCTATTACTATAGGTAATTTTAATTTCTTCATCTGACAATTGTCTGTTCATATCCTTTGGAAATTTATCAACTGGGAAATGCTTTATATTCTTACAATTTGACTCAGTTCTCTTTGTATTTTATAAAAGAGACTTTTATCAGAAAGACTAGATGTAAAAATTGTTTCCCAACTTTCTAAATTCCTTCTAATGTTGGTTGCATTGGTTTTGCTTGTGAAAAATCTTTTTTTTTATTCAAAGCAATCAAAATCATCCATTTTTCATTTTATATTGTTCTCTAACTCTTGTTTGGACAGAGATTCTTCCTGTCTCTATAAATGTATAAGGTAAACTAATCCTTGCTCTTCAAATTGGTCTCTGGGATCATTCTTTATGTCCAAATCATGTGCTCGTTTTGACCTTATAAGATGTGATATGCAGGTCTATGCAGATTTTCTGCCATAGCATTTTCCAATTATTTTCCAGCAATTGGAGTCTTCAGTTTTATCATGTAGGAAATTGCTATTAGTTTTTTTTACTGCTGTGTCTATGTGCTTAACTTAATCCATTGATTTGCCACTATTTCTTAGCCATACCAAATTATTTTGATGATTGTCACTTTATAAAATAGTTTCAGATCAATATGACTAGACCACCTTCTTTTGCGTTTTTTTCATTGATTTCCTTGATATTCTTTTCCTTTTGTTTTTCCAGATGAATTAGCTTATTTTTTCCTAGTTCTTCAGAATAATTTTTTGGTAGTTTGATTGGTATGGCTCTGATTAAGTAGATCAATTTAAGTATCTCTGTTATTTTTATTATGTTAGCTTGACCTACTCAAGGACAAGTGACATTTTCTGATTGTTTACATCTTACTTTATTCATGTGAAGTGTTTTACAATATGTTCATGAGTTGCTTCTTCCAACATAATATAGCTTCTTTGTTCATTCTTTTTCATTTGTATCAGATAGTATATTTAACTCCTAATTTTTTCAAATTCATTTTTGCTTAGTAATTCAATTCTCTCAGTTTCATGTTGCATATATCTTTTGCTTTTCAGTGTGTTTCTTTTATTTTTATTTATTTTTAAAAATTTTTTTTGCAAGGAAAATGGGGTCAAGTAGCTTGCCCAAGGCCACATAGCTAGGTAATTATTAAGTGTCTGAGGCTGGATTTGAACTCAGGTACTTCTGACTCCAGGGCCGGTGCTCTATCTCCTGTGCCACCTAGCTGCCCGTTTCTTTTATTTTAATTTTTTATTTTGCAAGGAAATGAGATTGACTTGCCCAAATTCACACAACTAAGTAAGTATTAAATGTCTGAGGTCAGATTTGAACTGAGATCCTCCTGATTCTGGGATTGTTGTTCTATTCACTGGTCTTCTTAGCTGTCACTAATGTGTTTCTTTTAAATGACATTTTAGTTTATGGTTTTCCTATCTGTTTTGTTACTTTTTCTGATTTTACTGAATTGCTTAAGTCATTGGCACTTAAAGTTATAAGCATCAGGTATAAATAAATAAATAAATAAATATATATGTATGTGTATGTATGCATTTATGTATTTCTATTTATATGTATGTGTGTATCAATGTATAAATGTGCAAATGAATATATATACATATAAATACAAATGTATACATATAATTTGTCTCTAATAATTCTTTCAAGTTATCTGGTATTTTCTTTTGTAGATAACCCCATTTCTACTGAATCTCTTCCTCTTCAATTTCCCATCCATTTATTTTAACCTATACCTTTCTTTTCAGAGTTATGCACATTTCATTTTTTTCTGTTTTAAATAGTAATTTAATTCTCATCATTTTTTTCTTCTCAGTCAAAGAGATTCCATGTTAACCTTCTCTTCAACTTGTCCTCTTCATTTCTTTTTAATTTAATTTTTGCAACTTTGTAGAAGATTTCTATTACTTTCTCTTTTCTATTTAATGTCCCTTTCTGATCTAGATTCTCAATGTCTGAGTCTTGGACCTTATACTCATCTAGGCCTTCCCTCTTTGCAATTTTCCTCAGGGAACCCCAACATCCATAGTATCCATCCCAGTTCCCTCTAAACAATTTATACCACTTCTTTGTTGATATTGCTCTATAAGATGGATTTCATATCTTCATTCCAGAAAAGATCAATTTTTGCAGGCATGAGAGGACAGTGTTCCAAAGAAAAAAGACTTCTGCCATGTTCATTCCAAAACTGACCTATACTCCCTTCCTTTCTGCCTTCTTTCTTTATTTGCCTCATAATTTTCTCTCTGAATCCAGCCCCTTTCATTGTCCCATGTGAGAAAGTATTCCAGTTCATTCGCCGTGGTCCCTGAAGCAAAATGAGTGGGATTTGGGGGCACTAGGTCCCAAAGACAACATATTTTTGCAATATTCCCATCTCTTTAAAGATATATATATAGAGAGAGATATTCATCCATACACATCCAAAACAAAATTTCTTTTCCCCATGTTCAATCTGCTCCTTTTCCTCTTCCACTTCACAGGTAGATGTTCTCTTTTTGAAGGTACACAGGTGACATCTTTGTTCATTGCTAATCTTTGACTTCACCAGGGCATAACCTACACTTGTCTCTGTACTGCCCCATTCCCTTTTCATAAATTCCCTCAATCTGTAATTTAGTCCCACAAAAAAAAAAAATAAATTCACTTACATTTGGAGGGTAAAAAGGTTTTTGTCCATCTTTTGCCCAAAGTCTCTATCATTACTTTCATCCATTAGTCTCCATAGAGACTTTCATTCTTAAGACTGTTACTTTGTATACATTGGCAAAGATTTTTCTAGTCCTTGTCCATTTACTGTTTTTACTTTTGCTGTCCTACAGTCTTACAGTTACTTAACTCTATTTCATTTAAAAAAGCATTTTTCCCATTATGTTTTTTTCTGGTAATAATTTTAACACCCCTATATAAAGGAACATCAACTTTTCTATGAATAAGATCAGATTTGTAGATTACTTGAGTTACATCCTGAGTAATACTGCTTTTTAGCATTATTCCACTCTTTTACTTTTCCTGGTGAATACATAATAATGACTTTTTAGTTGGCTTTCCTTCCATTTGTAGTTAAATGCATTTTTTTTCCTACTGGTTGCTTTTAGAATTTTCCATTGTTAAATTTAACCACTAAGTGTTTTGAATTTTCAGCCGTGACATTTTATCCCTAGAGATGATCTATGTTTTATTTCAATTGATGTTTCATTTCCTGTATTTTAAAAGTTCTGGGCAGTTATTATTTCTTTTTGGCATTGTAAGTTTTTTTTGACTTGCCATGTGCTTCTGGGAAGCATTTAATTCTAAGCTGCTCTCTGTGTATTCTGCATTCAAGATCAATAGGTTTTGTTGGAATAGAGAATATATTTACTTTTATTATTTTTCTCTATTCTTCGAGACTGTTTCTATGTATTTGCATTTCCATCAGTTGCTCTCTCTTTTGTTTCTTTCATGCAATTGTTTCTGCAGAGCAAATCATAAGTCTTACTCTCACAATTAGCAGGTGGTTTTTAAAATACTCCAGGAGAGGACAAAATAGTGGAGTGAAGGCAGGAACTCATTCACATTATTCCCCTAAACCATACCAGGTACATTTAAGTACTGACTCTAATCAAATTCTAGAGTGACAGAAGTCACCAGAGTCTGAGTGAAACAATCATCTCAGACAACTTGGAAGACAAGTGGGAAGGGTTCTTTTGCACCAGGTAAGAGAGGAGTGCAGAGCCATAGGTGATGCAGGGGAAAGACAAAGAGAATTGTGAATGTAACAGAAAGAATTTGGGTGGAGATGTAAATTGTTTTGAAGTAGAAAATTATGATTCTACCCTGAAACAATTGAAATCTTAAAAGCTGCTCCTTAATGTATCCCTGATTCGTTGTTTAATGTAACATTTTTATGCTGATCTCCTTAGGCTTTACCCTCTACCTAATTCCTGGTCTAAAGAGAAAAAGGGAGTTCACCTTTTGCCCTCTGAATGAGAGGCAGGACATAAAATCCTGGGTTGGACAGAAGCTCAAGAGCAGCTCAGTTTTCTCTGACCATGGACCAGCCAAGGCTATTTGGCTGTTCTTTTGTCTTTCTCTCTCTCTCTCTCTCTCTCTCTCTCTCTCTCTCTCTCGCACGTGCGCACGTGCCCTTCCTATGTCTTGCAATCTTTTAAATAATTTTTTGTTTTATTTTCACCCATGCTTCCCCAGGTTTGAATAATGATTCTTCATAGGCAGAACCGAACCCAAATAGCCAGAAGCTACATGGGGGCCATGCCATTGTGAACCAGACACAGTCATCCAGGAAAAGGAAGCTCAGTGCCAGTTTCCAGACCTTCCAGTCCAGAGAATGACAAGGAAAACTTGAAGAATCGAAGGAAAACTCTGCTGGACCAGAGTGAGATGGAGAGAAATATAACTTAATCATAACAACTATGGCTAAAAATAATAATGAGCCAAATTTCTCTGATAAAGACCTCATTTATCAAACATAGATAATAGAGTCAAATTTATATAAACAAGAAGCTTTCCCCAATTGACAATTGCTGAAAAGATATGAATAGTTTTCCGATTTGGTTATCAATGCTATTCATGTAAATCTTTTTTTTTTTTTAGGTTTTTTTTTTTTTTGCAAGGCAAATGGGGTTAAGTGGCTTGCCCAAGGCCACAGAGCTAGGTAATTATTAAGTGTCTGAGACTGGATTTGAACCCAGGTACTCCTGACTCCAGGACTGGTGTTTTATCTACTGTGCCGCCTAGCCACCCCCATGTAAGTCATTTTTAAAAATGTCCTAACTCACTATTGACAGGAGAAATATGGGTTGAAACAATCCTGAGGTACTATCTTATTGAATTGACTAATAAAGCAGAAAGACAAAATGAAAAATCTTCTAGGGCATATAGGGAAAATGAGATATTAATGTACAGTTGGAGGAGCTGTCAAATGATTCAGACATTCTGCAAAGCAATTTGGGACTGGGTCCAAAGCGCTATAAAACTATACCCACCCTTTGATCTAGCAATGCCATTACCAGGTCTTTATTCCAGAAAAGATGAAAAACAGGAAGGAAAAGGACCATTATGTGTAAGAATATTTTTAGCAGGTCTTTTCAGATGGCAAGGAATTAGAAATTGAGTGGGGAGCCCATCAATTTGTTAATTATTGAATAAATCATGGCATTTGATTAAGAAGAAATTCTATTGTTTTAAGCAATAATGAAGAGGATACTCTCGATTAAAAAAATCCCATGAGCAGATGCAATGGGAAATGTACAACAAAATAATATAAATGTTTTAAGATGATCAACTGTGAATGAGTTACCTTTTCTCAGCAATGTTATGAACCAAGAGTACTCTGAAGAACATATTGTAAGGAATGCTAACCATATAAATGACAGAGCTGATGGTGTCTGAATATAGTTTGAATCATATTTTTATTTTTTTACTTTATTTCTCTTTAATTTTTTTGTAGGAAAGTTATGTTTACTTTTACAACATGTTTATTTTGGAAGTATTTTTCATGATGGCATTTACTTATTTCAAATATCTTGTTTTCTCAATGAAGGGGATTGTTATGGGAGGAAGGTGAAGAATGCAAAACTCAATGTTTTGAGATTGAATGTTGAAATTTGATTTTGCCTGGAAGTGGGGGAAAATAAGATAAAATAAAAAAAGAATAAATTTGACAAAAAAATACTCAAGAGTGGGTTTTGGTTCCATGTTCTCTTCTAAATCTCCAGAGTCCTCTGCATCCTTAGATATTGAATTAATTTCCTTATACTTGTGGTCTTCATTTACTCGGTACTATACTAATTTACTAAATCTGGAAACCATACTTCTTTCTGCTGTTAATATTTTTTGTTGGTTTATATGCTTATCTTCAAGCGCTTTGAATCTTCTTCCTCCTGGGTTCTTTGGTGATAGAGTCTCACCATCCTTATTTTTTTCCAATTACTCCCTTTATGATTCCCTCCTTTATGATGATAAATTACCTTAGTCAATGGATCATCTTAAATATCTCAGATCTCTCTCCCATTTCGAATAATTCATGATTCATCAGGCCAATTTGACATCTCAAGCAATTTTGGGAGAGGCAGAGCTGTCTTTGGCTTAATGCTTATATTCTTCCCACAGTTTTAATGTGTTGCCACATAGCATATTCCTTCAGAACAAAGAAATTAAGGGAAATCAATCAATAACCATTAACTCTGATCATTTAACTTTTCTGTTTTCTTAGATACACACTTTTGATGATGAAATCCTCATTTTACATTGACAAAGAAAAAGAAATATATTAAATTTCTCTTAGCAATGATAAGGACTTAGGATAAACAGTAAAACATGAATTCCTATTAGCCTGGTGGTGTGGGTCATATGTATACAAAATATTTATTAGACTCTACTAGACTGTCACAAGTGTAAAATTCTAAGAGACAAAGTTCCCAGATTTAAAATAATTTATTAAGTAATGTAGTTAATAATCAATAAAGTGATGGTCAGTAGTTCTCTCAATAACCAAATATAAAAACACAGGGATTTGAATCATCTAAAATGTCCCAGTGTCTTCCTGACAGTATTGACTCCTCTCCTGACAAGGCACAATCATAATTTTGAGGCATTTAATAAGGTAGGTTCAGAATGATCAGTCCCATTTCATTAATTTTTTAGGTCAACTTAGGAACAATACTGGATCATGAATTTTTGGGGAAAAAAGTCAGACTAGAAAGGAGAGAGTCAGAAATATATAATATAAGTGATTTCAAAGTTAATGGTGTTTGCAAATTAAAAGACTCCAGTCCCTCTCTTGAAAAGAAGGACTTATCTTGCTCAGAGAAATGCAGAGTATTTATACATATTGGATTGGACCATGACATAATCTTTTTTTTTTAATTTTTTTGCAAGGCAATGGGGTTAGTGGCTTGCCTAAGGCCACACAGCTAGGTAATTATTAAGTGTCTGAGGCTGAATTTGAACTCAGGTACTCCTGACTCCAAGGCTGGTGCTATATACACTGCACCACCTAGCTGCCCCATGAAATAATCATTTTCAAGTCTTGATTTTTTATTCCCATGGATCCTATGGAAACTTATCTGAGATTTGGTTGTGATTATTCTCTGTGGTATAGATTCAGAGGTCTGTGACAGAAATAAGAATATAAGAAACAGATACTGTGAGTATGTCAGACACCTGTTGGATGTTGACTATAAGGTACCAGGGTAATAGGGACCTAAATCCCCTAGTGAACATCTGTTGTTTAGCTAAGCAATACACCTTGCTAGAGGGTGATAGAATCCAGAAGACAAAGTGTTCTTGGTATGCCAACCATAGAACACAGCCTGCTTGCTGAATTTTAGCTTTGTGAAAGAGGGTATCTTCAAATTTTTTGGCATTACCCCTTTTTGGAAAAATGTGATTTGTCTGAAAGAACCTCTTCACTTTTGGTCAATAAAGAAGAGGTAGGTTTATGACACAGGATATTGCCAAGGTATTTAATTCCTTGAGGAGATCTATGGGGGAAAGTGGGTTCCACAAAAATTGCTAATCATTACTTGAAAAGAAGAGGAGGGGTAGAGGCAGAAACTGAGATGGCAAAGTAAAGACAGACTTGCCAGAGCTCTTCTACAAAGCACTCCAAATAGCTTTAAATAATGACTCTAAGCAAATTCTGGAGTGGTAGAATTCACAAAAAAAAAAAAAACTGAATGAAACAATCTTCCAATCCAAGACAACTTAGTAGGAGGTAATGGATCAGAGAAGAGTAATCTGGGAGAATGGGAAAGGGGGAGGTAGAATGGGTTGTTATGTCACATAAAAGAGGCAAGAAAAAGCTTTTTAAGTGGAGTGAAAGAGAAGGGGAGGTAAGGGAAAGTGATTATTTTCATTGAAATTGGTTCAGAGAAGGAATAGTATGCACACTTATTTGGATATAATAATCCATCTAAACCTAGAGGAAAGCAGGAGGGGAAAGGGATGGGAGAAGGAGAGGAGTAGTGATAGAAGGGAGGGAAGTCTGCAGGAAAGGGCAGTCAAATGCAATACACTTTTGAAAAAGAAACGAATACAAGGAGAGAGAGGATAGAATAAATAGGGATGGGTCAAATTGGATGGACAGAAATACAATGAGCAAAAGCAACTGTGGTAAAAAAAAATGGAAAAATTTCTGGTTAAACACCTCATTTCTCAAACATAGAGAACTGAATCAAATTTATAAAAAAAAAAGAGCCATTCTACAATTGATAGCTGACCAAAAGTTATGAACAGTGTTCAGACCAGGTTATCAAGCCTATCTATTTAATTCATTTTTTTAAACTGTCCTAACTCACTATTGATAGAAGAAATACAATTTGGAATAATTCTATGGTACAACCTTAAACCTATTGGTTTGGGCTAGTACAGAAAGGGAAGATGGCGAATGTTGGAGGGTATGCAGGGAAAATAAGACATTAATGAACTATTGGAGGAGTAGTGAAAGGATTCAGCAATCCTGTAAAGAATCAAAAGGTTAGGGGCAGCTAGGTGGCATAGTGGATAAAGCACCAGCCCTGGAGCCAGGAGTACCTGGGTTCAAATCCAGTCTCAGACACTTAATAATTACCTAGCTGTGTGGCCTTGGGCAAGCCACTTAACCACATTTGCTTGCAAAAACCTAAAAAAAAAAGAATCAAAAGGTTATAATACCATACCCCTTGATCTAGCAAGGCCACTACTAGGTCTATATTCTAGAAGAGAGAAAAAAAAACAGAAAGGAAAAGGTTCTATGTGTGCAATGATATTGGAGCAGTTCTTTACTTGTGGCAGGGAAGTAGAAATTGAGGGGATGCCCAATATTTGGGGAATGACTGAACAAATTGTGGTATCTGTTTGAGATGAAAGCAATAACAAAGAGGATGCTCTTAAGAAAACAAATATAAATTGAATGAACCAATGCAATGGGGAATGTTCTATATACAAAGTAATAGTAATGTAGGTTGATGAGTGTATGATGAAACTTATTTCTGCATGCAACTTGGGGAAAATAAAATAAAATAAAAACAAATTTTGAAAACAAAAGAAAAGAAGGGAGGGAACAAAGAATGTCAGAGTGAGAAAATGCCAACACATACTTTAATCATAGCCTCGGTGATAGAGAACACAATTAAAGGGGAGAGAAAAAAAACTAGGAAAATAAACCCACCCTTATCTTGGGACAGGTCTCATAGAGATCTTGGCTGCTTCTGGATCCATCTACTCAGGAACAGGGACTCTCTTCAGACAATTCAGTTTCCCAGTCATATATGTTGTGAAAGGAAACAAAGTCCCCCCCCCAAAAAAAAATAAAAAGAGAAACATGAAGAAAATGAAGGAAAAAAGTATGCTTCAATCTGGATACAGATGTTTTTATCATAAGTCCTTCAGCACTGTCCTCAGCATTGCTGAGGAAAGGTATCTCTTGATATTACTCTTAATTTTCAGACAGTATATTTCCAATTGCATCTGCACATGTAAATCTTTCCAGGTTTTACTGAGAGCATCCTCTTCATCATTTCTTATAATAGAATAGCATTCCATCAAAATTACAGGCAATTTTTTTCATTTATTCCACAACTGATGGGAATCCTCTCAAATTCTAATTCCTTGCCTCCAGAAAAGGGATGCTATAAATGTTCTTATACATATAAGTCCTTTTCTTCCTATTTTGTTTTATCTTTTCTGAAATATGGATCTGTTAGTGCCATTGTTAGGTCAAAGGGTAGGTTTCATAACCTTTTGGCCATATTTAAATGTCTCTAGAGAATTTTTGAATCCTACAACAATGCATTAATGTCTCATTTTCCCTACATTTTTCATTTATTATTTCATTTTATATTCATTTTCATTTCTATTAGTCAGTATAATAGGTATAAGGTAACACTTTATAATTTTTCTGTTTTGCATTTCTCCAATCATTAGGACTTTTTAAAATATGACCAAAGATAGTTTTGATAACCTCATCTGAAAACTGCCCAGACATTTTGATCATGTATTTTATTCCTTCTTTGAGCCAATTTTTGATTAAAGTTAGGCTCCCTCATTCCCTCTCAACTCACCTATCTTCCACTCCACTGAAAAACCCATTTATTGCTTTTTTTGTGTGAAATAACTTAGCCTATTCTACCCCCCCCTTCCCTTTCTCACAGTACATTATTTTCACCTATCTCTTTTATTTTTGGGTGTGTGTGTGTGTGTGTGTTTTGTTATTTTAGCAAGGCAATGGGGTTAAGTGATTTGTCCAAGATCACACTGTTAGGTAATAATTAAGTGCCTGATTCAGATTTGAACTCAGGTCCTTCTGATTCCAGGGCCAATGCTCTATTTCCACCTATCTCTATGATATTTTTCCCTTCATATTCAACTCCCACAGAAGCCAGGAGAATGGACTTTAATGAGGGCCTTAAGGATAGATGTGGGTTCATTTTGAGTGAAGAAACCACCAGGTTCTCTTACTGAGGAGTATAAGCAAAGGCTTACATTTTAATTCACAGGCTTCTGCAAAAGCTCACAGGTTTGTCGTAATGTTCACACATTACAACAAAAACTTCACAGGTTTCTACAAAAAGGTTCACAGTTTACTTTAAAAGAGTTCACATGTTAAGTGTTTTGCAGAAACAGCAGGAGAATCGAAGTAGTAGATTAAATCTAAGACAAAAGTAACAACTACACTGAACTAGTGAGAGCGTCAAGGACATGAAGAAGAAAGAAAGGGAACAGCCACCAGATGGCGACTGGTCTAAGAGCAACATGGATCTAGCAGCATTACAAAGAGGTTGGGAGAGTCGGGTAGAAGATATTCCCCCTGAGCAGGCTGCCCTCAACAGGAAGGTGGGCCAGCAGGGTACAAGCAATAGGAAGGGTAATGGGGCAAGAGTTTGCTGTGACTAACAGAAGCTAAAGGGGAGAAAAACTAAAATAAAAGCAGAAAACCATTGATCTAAGCAGAGAGGGAAGTAAAGGGAAGGACAACCTAGACCTAAACTGCCATAAGAAATTGAACATTAAGGAAAAGTATAGGAGATAGAGGAGAAGCCATATGGGGAATTACACTCCTCAAGAGCAGACTGCCATCCAACAGAAGAGTAGCAGTCAGAGAATAAGTGGTAAAAAAGTGCATAGGGATAAAAGATCATGAACCTTAGAACACGCTAGCTCAAAGGGAATATAACTCAACTGAAGCATGAGCAAGTTTTTTTTAAGGAGACTATAGAGAGACATAGGAAGACTTAGGTGGGGGCAGGATAGCCCAAATAGCATATATGAGGTACTGAGAGATATGTTGATGAGTGGTGATAGATCAAAGAGGAGAGATAGGAGAGTTAAGAATACTTAGAAGAGTGGTGATAGGTCAAAGAATTTATCCTTTCAGGTTAAGGCAGGGATCCATTGTTTTGTTGATAGGGGGTTTGTACCTAGGGGCAGGAATTTACACTTGAGGGACAAGGTACTTTATTAAAAGTTCATTGACCTTAACTTCTAGCTTGGATAATGGTATGGAGATCAGTATCAGTGTGAGGCATATAGTCTATGCAGTGGGGAAAATAAGAAATACAGCAACATTTTTCTCTTAACATTTCCACTACTTCACCATCTGTGCCTTGTCTATATAAACTTCCTTACTGCCCTAATAAAGAAATTTCAAATAATTTATCAGAAGCATCTCCCCATGTAAGATTACAATCATTAAAGTCCCTATTTGTCTTTCCTGGGTTTTATTTTTGTTTCACTTGAATCTCATAATTGAAGAACAAATTTTCTATTCAGTTTGGTCCTCTATTTCGTTGAATATTCATTTTTTCCCCAGAAGAACATGGTCAATTGTATTAGGGAGTGACTTCTTGGTTGTAATTTAAACTTTTTTTAACCCTCAGGAATATTATATTCTAAGTCTTATGATCCCTCAATGTAGAAGCTGTTAATTCTTGTATTATCCTGACTGTGGCTACATGATAATTGATTTTTTTTTCCTTTTTCATTAATTTGCACTATTTTCTCCTTAACTTTGGAACTCTGAAATATGGCTTTAATATTCCTTGCAGGTGTATGACCTTGGGCAAGTTACTTAACCCCACTGACTTGCAAAAAAAAAAAACAAGCAGTAAACAAATAACTTGTAAGTTGATGAACTGTGATAAATGAAACTTTGCTTACCATTTCAGAGAACAAGGATAATTCTGGGAGATCTGTTATCAACGATACAATCTATGTACAGAGGGGGAAACAAACTATGGAGTCTAAATGCAGGGAAAAAATAATATATTCACTTTTTAACTTTTAAGCTATTTTTCCTTTATTTCATATGTTTCCTATTTCCTTTACTCTTGGTTCTAATTCCTCTTTCACAACATGACTTTTATGTAAAACACAAGGATACATGAACAAGATTTTTAAAGATTTTATTTATTTTTGAATTTCACAGATTTCCCCCCATTCTTCCCTCTCCCCACACCCCACAGAAGGCATTCAGCTAGTCTTTACATTGTCTCCATGGTATACATTGATCTAAGTTTAATGTGATGAGAGAAAAATCATATCCTTAAAGAAGAAAAATAAAGTATAAGAGATAGCAAAATTACATAATAATATGTGATTTTTTCCCTAAATGAAAGGTAATAGTTTTTCATCTTTGTTTAAATTCCACAATTCTTTCTCTAGATACAGATGACATTCTCCATCCCAGATAGCCCAAAATTGTCCCTGATTGTTGCACTGATGGAATGAGCTAGTACATCAAGGTTGATCATCACCTCCACGGTGCTGTTAGGGTGTACAGTGGTTTTCTGGTTCTGCTCATATCACTCAGCATCAGTTCATGCAAATCCTTCCATGCTTGCCTGTACTCCCATCCCTCCTGGTTTCTAATAGAATAATAGTGTTCTATGACATACATATACCACAGTTTGTTAAGCCATTCCCCAATTGAAGGACATTTACTTAATTTCCTATTCTTTGCCAACACAAACAGGGCTGCTGTTTTTACCCTTTTTCATAATCACTTCAGGGTATAGATCCAGTAGTGATATTGTTGGATCATTTTTATTGCCCTTTGGGCAAAATTCCAAATTGCTCTTCAGGAAAGGTTGGATGAGTTCATATCTCCACCATCAATATATTAGTGTCCAGATTTCCCACATCCCTTCCAACACTGATCATTGTAATTTCTGGTCATATTGGCCAGTCTGAGAAGTGTGAGGTGGTACCTAACAGATACTTTAATTTGCATTTCTCTAATAAGAAATGATTTACAGCAATTTTTCATAGGACTAAGGATTGTTTTGGTTTCCTCAGCTGTAAATTGTCTTTTCATATCCCTTGACCATTTGTCAATGGGGTACAGGCTTTTTTTTATTTAAAAATTTGACTCAGTTCTCTGTATATTTTAGAAATGAGTCCTTTGTCAGAACCATTAGTTGTAAAGATTGTTTCTCAGTTTGCTACACTTCTTTTGATCTTGGTTACAATGGTTTTGTCAATGCAAAAACTTTTAGATTTAATGTAATTGAAATTATCTAGTTTGTTTCTAGTGATGTTCTCCATCTCTTACTTAGTCATAAACTGCTTCACTTTCCATAGATCTGATAGGTAATCTAGTCTTTGATCTTCTAATTTGCTTATAGTATTGTTTTTTATGTCTAAATTCTGTATCTATTTGTATCTTATCTTGGTATAGGGTATGAGGTGCTGGTCTAATCTAAGTTTCTTCCATACTAACTTCCAATTTTACCAGCAGTTTTTATCAAAAAGAGAATTTTTTATCCCAATAGCTTGAGTCTTAGGGTTTATCAAACAGCAGGTTACTATAATAGTTTCCTGCTATTGCACCTAGTCTATTCCACTGGTCAACCACTCTATTTCTTAGCTAATAACAGACAGTTTTGCTGACTGATGCTTTATAATATAATCTTAGATCTAGTAAGGTTAAGCCACCTTCTTTTTGCACTTTTTTCATTGAATCCCTGGAAATTCTTGACTTTTTATTTCTCCATATATTTCTCCACTTTTTTCAAACTCATTAAAGTAATTTTTTGCAATTTTGATTGGTAGGGTACTAATCAGGTAGTTTAGCTTTGGTAGAATTGTCATTTTTATTATATTTGCTGGACCTATCCATGAGCAATTGATGTTTGCCCACTTATTTAAATCTGATTTAATTTGTATGAGAAATGTTTTGCGATTGTTTTCAAAAAGTGTTTGAGTATGCCTTGGCAGATAGATTCCCAGGTATTTTATATTTTCTGAGGTTACTTTGAATGGGATTTCTCTTTCTAGCTCTTTTTGCTGTATCTTGCTAGCCACATAATAGAAATGTTGAGTATTTATGAGGGTTTATTTTATATCCTGCTACTTCGCTAAAGTTGCTAACTATTTCTAGTAGTTTTTTGGATGATTATTTGGGATTCTCTAGTTACACCATCGTGTCATCTGCAAAGAATGAGAGTTTTGTCTTTTCCATCCCAATTCTGCTTCCTTCAATTTCTCTTTCTTCTTTTATCACTGAAGCTAACATTACTAATACAATATTGAAGAGTAGTGGTGATAATGGATGGACATACTTGTTTCACCCCCGATCTTATTGGGAATGCCTCTATCCCCGTTGCATATAATGTTTGTTGATGGTTCCCGATAGATATTGCATATCATGCTGAGGAAAAATCCATTTATTCCTATACTCTGGTGTTTTGAGTAGGAATGTGTGTTGTGTTTTTTCAAAAGCTTTCTCAGCATCTAGTGATAGGATCATATGATTTTTGATAGGTTTGTTGTTGATATTATTAATCATACTAACAGTTTTCCTAATACTGAACCAATCCTACATTCCTGGGATAAATCCTACTTGATCATAATGTATTATCCTAGTAATAACTTGTAATCATTTTGCTAAGATTTTATTTAACAATTTTGCATCTATATTCATCAGGGAGATAAGTCGATAATTTTCTTTCTCTGTTTTAAGTCTTCCTGGTTTAGGTATCAGCAATGTATTGGTGTCATAGAAAGAGTTAGGCAGAGTTCTGTCTTCACCTATTTTTCAAAAAGTGTTTATATAGAATTGAAAACAATTGTTCCTTAAATATTTATGGAATTCACTTGTGAATCCATCTGGCCCTGGAGATTTTTTCTTAAGGAGTTCGATAATGGCTTGTTGCATTTCTTTTTCAGAGACAGGGTTATTTAGGTTTTTCATTCCCTCTTTATTTAATCTGGGAGGTGTATAATTTTGTAAATATTCATCCATTTCAGTTAGATTGTCAAATTTATTGGCATAGAGTTGGGCAAAACAATTCCTGAATTATTACTTTAATTTCCTCCTCAGTGTTGGTGAGTTCACCTACTTCATTTATAATACTAGCAATTTGTTTTTTTCTTTCAATTTTTTAATCAAATTGACCAGAGGTTTATCAATTTTATCAGTTTTTTCATAAAACCAGCTCTTGATTTTATTAGTTCAATTATTTTCTTGCTTTGATTTTATTAATTTGTCCTTTAATTTTTAGAATTTCTAGTTTAGTATTTAATTGGGGTAATTCATTTTTAATTTTTCTTTCTCTACTTTTTTAGTTGCATATTTAGTTCATTTATTTATTCCTTCTTTAATTTATTCATGCAAGCATTTAAGGAAATAATATATTACCTAACAGTTGCCTTGAGTGTATCCCATAGGTTTTGGTGTGTTGTTTCTTTATTGTAATTATATGTAATTATATGAAACAATTAATTCTTTCTATTCTATAATTTATTGCTTGATCCACTCATTCTTTAAAATGAGGTTATTTAGTTTTCTATTAGTTCTGTGTCTATATCTCCCTGGCCCAATATTGGATATGAATTTTATTGCATCTGAAAAAGATGTATTCATTATTTCCGCTTTTTCTGCAATTGATCACTGGTTTTTATGCCCCAGTATGTGGCCAATTTTGGTATACATGCCGTGCACTGCAGGAAAAAGAAGTATATTCTTTTCTATCCCTATTCAATTTCCTCCATAAGTCTATCATATCTAAGTTTTCTAACAATTTATTTATCTCCTTAACTGCCTTCGTATTTATTTATGATTAGATTTATCTAAATCTGAGAGCAGGAGGTTGAGGTCTCCCACTGGTAGAGTTTTTGCTGTCTTTTTCTTCCTGTAGCTCTTTCAACTTCTCTAAGAATTTGGATGCTATCACATTGGGTGCATACATATTCAGTATTGAAATTATTTTATTGGCTATGGCAATATAATCAACTTACAAGAGATAAGGGCATCTACTTTTGTAGCTTCTTTTTCTGAGATAAGGATTGCTACTCCTGCTTTCTTCACTTCAGGTAAAGCAAAATGTATTTTGCTCCAACCTTTTACTTTTACTCTATATGTATCTCTCTGCTATAAATGAATTTCTTGTTAAGCAACATATTGTAGGATTCTGTTTTTTAGTTCACTCTGCTATTCGATTACATTTTAAGGGAGAGTTCATCCCATTCACATTCAGTCAGAATTACTAACTCTTTATTGCACTCCATGCTATTTTCCCTCTGTTTGTATTTTTCCCCTTTTCTTCCTTTATCCATATTCCCCAGTATTTTGTTTCTGAATACTGCTCCCTTCAGTATGTTTGATCTCTATATCAACCCCCTTCCCCTTTCTTTCTCCTTTTCCCTTTTCCCCTTCCTCCTTCCCTTCCTTCTGTTAGTTCTCTTTTTTTCTCTCCTCCCCTTCCCATCCCCTCTCCTCTTTTCACCATTTAATACTTGAAAGGCAAGTTAAGTTTCTTAGCTTAACTGAGTGTGTGTAAGTTAACTTTAAGCCAAGTCTGATAAGAAGTTTTGGATGGTTCTAAACTCCTCCTTTCTTCCCCATTAGGTCTTTTGTAACTCTCAATGTAATATGCTATTCAATCTTTTCCATCTTCCTGTCTCCTTACTGTCCCCCTTTTCAAGAAGGTATTATTTTAATCATTTAATCATTCTATCTGAATCACAGAAAAATTATGAGTGTCCACTTCTGTCTAAGTATATTTTCTCTAATAGAGTTACAATTCTAGAGAGTTATTAGAGTCTTTCTCTCAGGCAGGGATGTAGCCAGTTTCATCTTCTTAGATAACAGTCTCATGGACAAGTCATGAGTGTCCATCACTTCTGGCTAAACGTATTCTCTCTAAGAGAGTTTCAATTCTCATGAGTTATGAAAGTCTTTCTCTGAAGTAGGGATATAGCTAGTTTCATCTTATTGAATAGCTGTTTTTTTCTTTACCCCCCCCCCTTCTTTTCCTTTTTCATGTGTCTCTTGACCCTCCTGTTTGTTGTCCAAATTTTCTATTTAGCTTTGGTCTTTTCATCAGGAAATGATGGAAATCCCCCATTTTATTAAATGTCCATATTTTTCCCTGGAAGAGAATGCTCAGCTTTGCCGGGTAATGGATTGTTGGCTTCATTCTGAGCTCCCTTGCTCTTTGGAATATTTCATTCCAGGTCCTTCGATCCCTTAATGTTGATGCAGCCAGTTCTTGTGTGATCCTTCCTATGGCTCCTTGGTATTTTAATTGTTTCTTTCTGATTGCTTGCAGGATTTTCTCTTTTATCTGGTAGTTCTGAAATTTGACCACAACATTTCTTGGTATTTTCATTTTAGGATCTCTTTCCAGAGGGGATCGATGTATTCTTCCAATAACTATTTTCCCTCTGCTTCCATGATCTCAGGAGAGTTTTTTTTTTTTATCACTAAATCCTGTAATATTAAGCCTAGGCTTTTGTTCTCTTCAGTGTTCTCAGGAAGTCCTTTAATTCTCAGGTTGTCCCATCTTGATTGGTTCTCCAGCTCAGTGGTTTTGCTGATGAGGTATTTTATATTTTATTCTATTTTTTTGATCCTTTGGTTATGTTGAACAGAATCTTATTGTCTCATAAAGTCATTAGTTTACGCAGATTCTATTCTTTTTAGAGAAGAATTTTCTTCATTTACCTTTTACAACTTCTTTTCCAATTGGTCAATTCTATTTTTGAAGGAGTCTTCCATTTGCACAAGTGTAGTTTTGAGAGAATTATGTTCTTTTTGCATTTGCCCAATTGAGGAACTGAGAGAATTATTCTCTTTTTGTCTTTGTCCAATTGTATTTTCCAATGTTTTGTTTTCTTGTTGCGAGATGTGAATTTTCTCTTAAATTGTGTTAATTTTCTCTTGAGTTTCTTTTCCCAAGTTTTCCAATTGATTTTTAACTCCTACCTGATTTCTTCAAGGAAGTCTTTCTGGGCTGGAGACCAATTCATATTCTCCTCAGAAGTGCTAGATTTGTCTGGATTATAAATTGGTCCTTCTAAATATTTCTCCATTGGCCCTCCTCCCTATGGTTTTTCTTCACTTTTCCTTGATCTTTGTGTTGGGGGAAGGGCTGGCTCTCAGAGGTTTGCTTTTGAAGATCCTAGAGGCTTTATTCACTTGGCTAATTAATGCAAAGGTTGGCCAGTAATGGGTATTGGTTGCTTTCTCTGGAGTGATTGAAGCCCTCTCCCAATCCTAGAGGGAGTGAGGAGGGAGGGAGGAGGGGTAGAAGGGTCTGAGTTGACCTTGACCAAGGTCTGTAAACCAATCTCACTTTCTGCTGAGTGTACTCTTTAGTCCATACCTGTGCCTGAGGGGATGGGGGGTGGCTACCTTTTGTTCCTGGAAGAATTGTCCAAAAGTAGGATTTTCAAGTGTGCAGATCTCCCCTCCCTCTGGCCAAAGACTGAGGCTAAAGTTGGTTCTCCACTTACCTTACCTCTCAATAAAGTCTCTGTGGCTAACACACAAAGGACCCTGACTCTCCCCCCACTGCCCACCATGTGCTTCTCCTAGCTTCTTTTTCTGTTTTTTTTATTAAGTTTCTGTTTAGAGGGTTCTTTCTTAATTTGGGGGGACACAGTGAGTGCTTAACACAGTGCTTGTCTTCTCTCTGCCATTTTGGTCAGAAGTCCATGAACAACTTTTACTAGATTGTTCACCACCATGGGGAGGGGGAAGAGAAGAGGAGTATAGAAAACTGTAAGTCATAACCTTGCAAATGAATGAATGATGAAAATTTCTTTTGCATGTAATTGGAAAAATTAAAATAAATTTCAATTATAAATAAAAAAAGGAACTTTAGAGTTGATTATGCAAGATGGGAGATACTAGCACAGGACCAGACAGCATAGGGTGCCTCCATCAGAGAGGGTGTTATCCTCAATGAGCAAGTTAGATTTGAAGTAGTTCAAAGGAAATATGAGATACACAGTTTTACAGAAAGCACTCAGGTGTTCACATGGACTATTTGTGTCTAGTATGTGGCAGAGCATTCTGAGTTCATACTGGTCTCATCAGCCATAGTTGGATACACTGATTGTAATGTAGTGATGTGGCTTTGTTCCTCTGAGAATGAAGGACAACAATCATTATATTATCCCCCACCTATTGCCATACTTCCCTGAAATCAAATCATTCTGAGTGATTGGGATTATGGGGGAAAGTGTCCTTCAATATCTTCTGGAGTCCTTTCCCTTTTCCAGAATTTATTCTAACCTTTATTTAAAGAGACCATTCATTTTTTAATTTTTTAAAAATGTATTTGTTTTTACTGCTATTTTCAATGGTAGCTTGTTTTTTTTTGGCAAGGTTAAGGTTTTGAGTTTTACAGTACTCCTCTCACTCCCTTCTCTCCCCACTCCCTTGACAGAAAGCAATCTAATATAGGCTCTACATGTGTAACTATGCTAAACATGGAGTCATATTAATCATTCTGTGAAAGCAGAATCGGATCCAAACAGAAGAAAAAAGAAAAAAAAAAAACAAAAGGTATTATACAAAAGACAACTTTTAAGAAGTTTAGATAAGAAACTTTGTTCTGTATCTAAAATGTATAGTTCCTTCTCCAGATATGCTTTTTTTCCATCACAAATCTTTTTAGAAATATCTTTGAATTTTATACTGCTTAATTGAATAAGTTCATCATAATTGCTGTTGCTAGTGTATCTAATGATTTTTGGTAATACTCATTTTACTCAGTATCAGTTCAGGCAACTCTTTCCTGGCTTTTCTGAAGGGACTATACACTTCTTTCCTAATGGTGCAAACGAAAGTAGGGGATGAAACAGCATGGGAACTGAAACATCAAGGTGGGGTTATCAAGAGATAGCTATAGTTTACTTTTTTTCCACTTTCTTCAGTCTGGGTTTTTTGAAAAACTAACTGCCTTAATTGACCTAGAAAAATGAAACAATTTATCTTCCCCAAAACTTTTTAAAACTTAAAAAATAAATGACTTAAACCTTATATTACCTTACAACAAATTCTATGGATTGGGATCTCAAAATTTACTAAGAAGTTTCAGAAAAGATGGAATTCCTCTAGTGATTAATTCCCAAACTCCTTAATGATTGTTCTCTAAATCTCTAAATCTGCTAAGATCTTTCTCAGCACTTCTAAAATTGATTAATTTTTTTTCTTTAGCTCCAACTTAGCCAGTGTTGTAATGACAGCAAGAAAAAGCAGCATCTTTCAGACTTTTACTCTTTTCTAAAATCTAATCTCCTTTGGAAAGGCTAAGGTAGAATTCAGTCCTGCTTACTGGGACAACTACTACTGCTATGACAAAATAACAAAAATGTCCATTAATCTTTCCCAGTTTTTTTTTCTCTAGCTACAACTCTTAGAAGTTTTAATGGCTGGCTGCATTTTAACTTGTTCAAGGAATCAGAATCTAGCTTGCAACAAGAATATGACAGTCATTTTACAAATATAGAGACATAGACAAAGACAAAATGACAAGAAAAATATAATCAAAAAATCATGGAGATTTAATTTTACTTGGTTGCCTCAGAGCATTTAGGGGGGAAAAATTGAGGCTGTACAGATTTTAGATAGGCAGAAAGGTCTAATTACGGAAGGGCCAGGGCTGAAGCTGGAACCAAGACAGGTAAGACTTACCTGACCTGTGGGATAGGAACTCAGATAAAACAGGCTGGAACCCTTGATTACAGAGGATATACAGTGTTGATGCATACAAAACAGAAAAAAGAGACACAGCTGCTAATTTGCAGATGTGAAAGAGAACAGAGGATATCCTTACCAAAGAGATCCAAGAGGAATTGGATCACCAATTTTTCCTCAAAATGAAAAGTGATTTCACTCGAGTGAGTCAGGATTGGAGCAGAAACAAAGGACAGAAGACTCCAGATGAGGGCAGGAATAGGAATCCAGGGAAATAAAGCTTCAGTGGTACCTAGTCTACTTGGCACGGTTCCACGTCCAATCCCACATTCTGACAACAATTAATATTTAGTGGACAAGTACTAGCCTCTAACCTGTAGGAGACTTAGAGCTACAACTAAGCAGGCTAGAAACAGGAGAGTGAAAACACAAACAAAAATGTAATTATTTTCAGAGTGAACAAAATGGCATTTACAAATGGACCCAAAACTACCCCACCTTCACAAGAAAGAGGATTCTGTTGGATCCAGTCCTGGGTTTCATTCTTGTCAAATAGAGCCCTGTTGAGTATCACTGAAAATGAATTATAACCTCCAATGTCAAACAACTCAGTCTCCAGGGGGACCCCAAACATTCCACATTCTCAGCTGAGACACCAAACAACTCAATCCCTCTGGAAACCACAGAAGCCTGCTTCCTTCCTATATCCCATTCCCTATAAAAGGCATAATCTCTTCCCTACCCAATGATGTTTTGATTCAGTCTGTCACTTCTACAATCAATAAAGAACTTCACTTGCCATTTGTTGGCTTAAGACCCTGAGCCCACCTTTTGACCTTTCAGGTTTATCTTGCTAGAGGAAAGGTTAAGTTTACAGACATACTGGGTTGGATATTATCATTTTTAGGACTTGAGTAGCTGTTCCCAAGGGTTATATAGGAACATTTCTTAAGTTTTGAAGGTTGTGATTACTCTGTGTGGTTAAAGAAACAGTTCTGTGTTGGGAACAGTAGCCTAAGGAACAGTTATTGTGAGCAGGTAGAGACTTGATAGATGTTGGCTCTCAAGTTAAGGGAACACCTATGTTTACCATCAGTGAGCACCAGGTCCTGGGACTATTTATCAAGTAAACAGAACTCTTTTTCCCATTTTTGTGGGACCATAAAAGGTAATAATGGTCCTTATCTAAAATTGGCTAGGGAGGACCTTCTCTTTAGCTTGTATAAGCTCTAGTATATTCTTTGTCTTTTGACAAATAATATTATAAACTGATATTAATATTTAAACAATATACCATTGAGATCAATTTTCCTTATTCCCACTTTTCATTAACTGAGATTCTTTATCTTCTCAATGAATCTCTAACTGGTATGATGAACATCCCCTTAAGTGTGCTTTAGCATGATTAGAATAGAGTAGGTAATGGGAATCTGGAGAAGAATTGATCCACAGCTGTGCATGGAGAAGGATAAGAGGGGGAAATACAATATTTTTCTCAACAATCCACTCCTCCTGCCTATCGGTAACTCAAATCTTATATCTCAGGCATGTCATGCATGTATCTGATTTCTGACAGCTTCTCCTGAAGTAATCCTTTCGAAATCCTTTCTTTTACCCATTCTGGAATAGAACAGTTCTCAGGACAGTTTCTTCTAGTAAATCTGATTCTCCAACTCAGCTAACTTGGAGAGATATCTTTTTCTGATAAAATATTTTGTTTAAAAATGATCTCAAAATGAATTGTACACAGATCAGGAGAGTTGGAAGGAATATCCTTAGCCACTGTTGTAATGAGACTAGAAGTGAGAATAGAAGACAGCTATAAAATAATTAAGACCTGAAAAATACTATTATCCTGGGAGAAGAAGGCAGAGGCATTAGACAATAATTAACACCTCCAGAAAAGGCAACAGGGGCCTATTATAATAAAGGGAATGAAGGGAAAGTGTAAACACTGACTAAATCTTATTCTCAACAGATTAAGCTCAAAGAGGGAATTATATACATTTCTATTGGGGTTTAGAAATCAATCCTCCCCTATAGGGAAGGAAAAGGGGAAAAGAAAAAAAACAACATGAGAAAGACAAATCAGAGACAAAAATTTGGGGGAGGAGAATGATAGGAAATGAAACAAAAAGTAAATCAGGGGCAAGATAAAATGGAGGGAAATTTAAAAGAAAAGTTTTTGGACAAATAAAACTAATGCAACCAAGGACAGGAGGAATGCAGAAAGCTGGGAAGCAATTGTCACAATTAAAGTTTCTAATAAAGGACTCATTCCTAAAGTATATAGCAAATTGAGTCAAAATTATAATAATACAGATCACTTCCCAAATTATAAATGGCCAAAAAATGTGAACAGTTTTCATATGAAGAAATTAAAGCTTTCTATAATTATAAGAGAAAGTGTCAAATTATTAGTGATCAGAGGGATGAAGATTAGAATAACACTGATGTGCAACCTCATACCAACCAGATTGGTTAAAAGGATTAAAAAAAGGGACAATGACAATATCAGATAATGTAGAAAATCAACCAATGCTCTGTTGGTGGAGTTGTGAGTTGATTCACCCATTCCAGAGAGCAATTTGGAACTATGCCCAAAGGGTAATCAAACTGTGCATGCCCATTGATCCAGAGGTGCCACTGTAAGTCTATATCCCAAAAGAGATTATAAAAAGGGGAAAAGCCCTAATTATGCAAAATCTTAATAGCAGCTCTTTTTGTAGTGGCGAAGAATTAGGAACTGAAGGAACGTTCATCACTTGGACAATTGTTGAACAAGTTGTAGTATAGGAATTCGGTGGATTTTTATTGGTCTATAAGAAATCATGAATGACTAGACTTTATAAAAAGCCCGGAGAGACTTGCATGAACTACTGAATCAAGTGAGTAGCACCAGAAGAAGATTATACACTTTAACAGACATATTGTGAAATGATCATCTCATTTCATCTCAGCAGTTCAATGATCAAGGACAATTCTGAGAAACTTGTGATGAAAAATGCCATCCACATTCAGAGAATAAAGCTATGGAGCCTGAAAGCAGAGCAAAGCACATTAAGTTCACTTTTCCATACTTCTTCCCTGTTGTTTCTTTCATGATTTTTTTTAACCCTTAATTCTGATTCTTCTTTCACAACTTTCCAAATATGAAAATATGTTAAACTTGATTGTACATGACAGCTTATATCAGATTGTTCACTGACCTAGGTGGGTGGAGGGAAGGCAAGGTCGTAGGAAAATTGTGGACTTTAAATGCTCACAAAACAATGAATATTGGAAAGTATCTTAGCATATAATTGGAAAAAACATAAACATAATAAAAAAGATCTCAATACAATTCAATAGTCACTTTAATTTTACTTTGCAATAACTAGATTAAAAGGAAAGTGTTCAAACTTTATAACTCTAATATGAATATCAAATTAGGAACCTCTAGACTAGAAAATTTACATCTTCCTATACTCTAAACCAGATATATTATTCAGCACAGATTGAATGGAGAAACGAAATGAATCTATAAGGATCTGATTTAGATAATGAACCTGTTTGGTTATGAAATTTTTATTTGCCAATGTACTTATATGAGTAAAGACTAAATGTGTCTTTTAAATTGGCATTGACTCCACCATGGTTATCTACTATAATTTATGTTTTTCATTCTTCACTTCATATTTAAGTCCTAGAAAAGGAAGAAACATCAGTTTATTACCGACACTTTGTCTTATGATATAATTAGGAAAATAATATACTGATGTATGTTTTATATTTATTTATTCATATATATGTTCATATATACATGCATATAATTCTGAACCTAGTTTTTATATTTCACTTACATTATTATCTGATTATTTTTCAAAAAAAATTTTTACACATTAATCCTCGAATTTTTTTCATCTATTTACTTCAGTTCTTTATTCTAGTTATTCATTTTGGCTGCTCTTTTGCCCCTTTATGAAGATAGAAATCTTTGTGGGGAGGTCACAAATAAATTCACCAAAGATACTTATTTCATCTCAATTATAACCAAAGGCCATATGTGATGATGTGTCTGAATAGACTTTTGTAAATAATTTTTTTGCATGAAAATAGTTATCATGGTAAATAGAGCACAGGACCTGAAGTCAGGAGGGGCAAGCTCAAATCCATCCTCAGATACTAGGCAATTCACTAACCAAGCTTTCTCAGTTTCCTTATCTGTAAAATAAGCTGAAAAATGAAATGGCAGATCACTCCAGTATCTTTGGCAAGAATACTCCTAATGCAGTCCCAAAGTCATATCAGACTTGAATGACTAACATCAAATTAGTTGTCTACAGCTAAAAATATTCATTAACTAAACATGTTCAAATGAACTAGGTGTTCACCCCTATATGAAACACAGCTATCAAATTCTCTTCAGACTCATGCAATTTGCTTACATTTTAGAACAGACTACATTGAAATGTTAATCCCACATTAAATAATAAATCTAATTCAAATTGGGTATCTCTTTTAGCTAAGGTTGACCAAGTTATTCTCTAGGATAAATTATTGTGCTGAGGTGGTGCAAAGGATAGAGCATTGGTCTTGGCCTCAGGAGGATAGGAGTTCAAATACAGTCTCAGATACTTGACTCAGTAAGAGTTGTGTGACCTTGGGCTAGTTACCCCACCCTGATTACTTTGTGACCACAAACATCTTCAGTCATCCTGATTCATATCTTTTCATGGGACCCTGATGACTCTGAAGGAGAAAATGAGGCTGGTGACTTAGCACAGCTTTCCCTCACTCCAATCCAATTCATGTTCCTGTTATGACATCACCTCCCCTGATATCGTGGTCTTCTTCAAATGAAGGAAAATCATTAGGAAATGTTTATGATATTTAGCCTCACTAAAAAAGAGAGATTTATATGTTGGTCCCACAAACTATAGTAACACAGTCATAGTCATTTATATTTCTAATATTCTTAAAAACTTCTTATTCTTAAAAAGTGATATGTATATAGATATAGATATAACGAATAACAGGCAAATGACAAGCTCAAATACTAAACTACTTAGTTGTTTATAGTACAGAAAGGATTATAATTTCCACTGATTACATCCTACATAACTGCACCTGATTATAGTATCTCAGATGTTTTTTTTCCAGTAATGTCATATTAAATAAGGATTTAATATTGTGCTCATTTCTTATACTGATCATCTGTCATGACTATAGAAATCTTCTATAAAGGTAAAATAACGACATAAGGGAATATTTGCCCTAATTTCATGTCAATTGTAGAAAAGTGTTACATAGAGAGCTAATTGTATTAATGTCGGGAGCCAGCGTCTCTAAGCTGTTTGACACAGTCACAGCAAGAAGACTCAAGGCAGTCACACTGCCTGATGGAACAATATTTCCCTTTTTAAAATATATAGGTATTTCATGCATACTAATATTTATAGGTTTTTTAGTGCTTTCAATATTTAATCAACCTAATAGTGGAATGACTATAAAGGAAAGATTTCAGAAAAATTCCTTGAATAAAACAAATTGTAAACTCTGTCCAAATTTAACAGGACTGCCTCTCCCTGAGGCATACAAAAGGCTTCAATATTATGAAATCTCTGGAAAAGCCAACACTGGGAATTCCAATGAGATGTCAGAATATATACAGGGAAAACAGATACAAGATGGGTCAGATAGAATTCCAGGGAAATTAATAGTTTTTCCTCCCTTACTTTACAGAGGAATATATGAAAAAGATGGTGAGAAAATAGTTAGTACAGGTGACCATTATGTGAACTACAGCAGCCTTAGTTTCATGGGAAAGAATAAAAAGTCACAGAAACTGTGGTTTCTACAAACAAGGCCTGAAAGAAAAATTGGTTATTGTAAGAGTTAACAGATGGGTGGACAAGCATAAAGACCCTCACTACCAATTGTTAAAGAAGTATATCGAAAAACATTACCTACACAAAAAATATAAAAAACTTTCCATTAAAAGAATTGCTTAATTAATAACTGTAAATAAATTAACAATTATACAATGTAGTAATAAATAAGGTAACAGACAGGTTGAGGTCATCATGGTCTGAGTAGGAATAAGAAATCAATTAACTATATGATTATTAATTAAATTTGTAATCACATGATTAAAACTTGTAACCATATGAACTATATGATTGAGGATGAAAATTGTACACTTTTATAAGCAAGGAAATGGTCTTAGCCTGCTTGCTTGAAACATACATGATCCTGAGACTATAAAAATAAATCCAAGTAGCTGACAGTCAACCTGCTCCTGCCTTTACCCCTTTGTTGACTCAACTCATTTCGCCGACTCTATACCTCCTGTCAGGTTCCAAGGACCCCACAGAGGCTGGACCCCCGCATATGGCTTAAAGGCAGCATAGCAGGGGAAACTTTCCATGCAAGAGAAAATGTCCTACTGGGGAAATCAAATCAGGAATATCCTACCTCAATCCATGCCAAAAGTCATTCTCTCAGTTTTCCCATGAGACAGAACTTCATCAGCAATGCATAGATGTCACGCATAGGTTTTCTGACATCGTGGATCATTGGCTCAATAACATTGCCTGATGATCATATCTGGAATCAGACTCAAGAGAGTATCAATTACAGTCACAAAAGATTTTACACTGTGTAGAAAATTTTACTAATGATTCTTAGGACTAAATATAAACTACTCATTTTTGACATGGCAAATAGAATTAAATGACTCATCTAGATTCACACAGCTAGTATCAGTGACTGAGGCCAGAGTTGAACTCAGGTCCTTCTGACTTCAGGGTCAGTTCTCTATTGCCCTTGTTGCTCCTTTCAACTTGTTATAATAAATCAGTTTGCAAGTGATAATTGTTAAGCCTTAAAAAATTTATGCGACATTTTTTTTTTCTGTAGCTTATTCTACCCTGGTTTAAAAACCTTCCTGGAATAAAAACAATAGAGTCCGTAATTTCATATAGATAATGAAGATGGCATAGCTTATTCAAACAGAATTTGTCAAAAGAAACTGACAGTTCTTTTCAGACTGTCATTACATCACACCTGGCTGTAATGCAACTGAACCAATTCAGGTGGAATTTCCTTCCTTAATAAACCTGCTCTATAAACTTTCTCATTCAATAGTTCTTTTTACCTCTGTAGCTCTCAGGGTCAATCATCTACAACTTATACCATTTCCTCACAGAGTTAAAACAAACTCATAACTATCTCAAACATCAAATATAACAATGAAGATTTTTTTTCCATTACTGTAATCCTTTTTAAATAGCATACTCTTAACAAAAATTGCTAGTGACTTTTGGAATTTTTTTCTTATCTCCATTTGTTTTTGCAATGGAATTAAGTGACTTGCCCAAGGTCACACAGCTAGGTCATTATTAAATGTTTGAGGCTGAATTTGAACTCAGGTCTTCCTAACTCCAGGACTGGTTTTCTATTCACTGTACCACCTAGCTATTCCTAAGAAATTCTTTAACTGGATTTATAACCTAAGAGTGTCTATGTTATAAGAGAATTCATTCTTAAAAGAATGTTGGGGGGTGGCTAGGTTGCCCAGTGGAAAGAGCACCAGCCCTGGAATCAGGAGTACCAGAGTTCAAATCCGGCCTCACACACTTAATAATGACCTAGCTGTGTGACCTTGGGCAAATCACTTAACCCCATTTGCCTTGCAAAAACCTAAAAAAAAAGAATGTTGATATTACAAAGTTTCACAATATAAATATATACTTAATTTATATAAATAATACTAAGATATATATGTGTATATTTTTACAGATTTACCATTTTGAATTCACCCATGTTATTATTAGATTAGCTTAAAGTATACTGGACTTAGTATTATAAATCACTGCTTTCAAATTTTCTTACTCTAAAATTCTGATTGTTTTTTGACAAGGGGGGGAAATAAAGAATTAGCTTAGATGCTTGATCCTTTTTCCCCAGAGAGGTATCCTTGAGGGAATTAATTAAATTATTCTCCATTTGAGCAGATAAAAAAAAGCATTTTAGATCCTATATGATATTCAGAAAACACAATAATTAACCCTTATATAAATAATATGAGGAAAAATTCATGTTAAGCAATAGATGAATGTGATTCCTACCTTCCCATTCTGGAAAAGGTGACTGGGCACAGCTACCAGATGCTTCTTTAACCTTTCAAATTCATGAAGTTGGGCAATTTGGATAATTGGTCAAAATTGAATCTGTTCATTTTGGTATTGAGTTCTCACTTAAGTTTAAATCTCAAATCTAATTATTTCAAACTCTTAATAGAATAAGATTTGGATATTCTGTATTTCCTAGCAAAGGATATTTTGAAGGATCTTTATAATACTAGCTTCTTAGAAAACCATTATTACTATGTTCTATATTTCTAAATAATTAAAACAAATTAATGTTGACCTTTTAACAATTAGCTCTGTAATCTAAAAGAATGAAAGAGAAATTAACTTTAATCATCAATGTTTCCAAAAGCAACAAATTATTTCATTTATTTTCTGAACCATCTTCATAGAGTTAACAAATTAGTAAGCTGAGGTAAACAGACTTCCAATCAGAAATATATTGCTTGCTGCTCCACATATTGTCGAATATTTTGATTAGTGCCAAATTATAAAATAAACCTAGAATTCAAAAAAGGAAACTAGATTTAATTCAATCACAGCTGGATCTATATTCTCAGAATCTCAATTTATAATTTTATTATATTTTGCATATATAATATATTTAATATTATATATATTTAAAATTCTATTTTATTCAAGGGTTATTTATGACAAGTATTTTTTTTTTATTATGGTGTCCACTATTTCCAGTCATTCTATCCCCAATGATTTGAAAAACAGCAATTGGATATTAGGTTTTGGTGTATCTTAATAGTCACATTGAAAGACACATTGCAATTTAGTTTTAACGTGGCTTATACAATCTCAGAAAGAATCCACCCACTGCTTACTAGTTTGAGATTAACAGTGATGGTTGTTTTTCCATCCTTCTTGAAAAAGACTAAACTATGTTAGAGTCAAGTTAAGTGTATCCAACTGAGGCAAACCAGATCACCATGAGCTGGGAATATTCTACCATGGATTGAATCATGTGACGATTTAGGGTGGAGGCTCTAAATTTATGCATCTCAAGTTTCTTTTGAACTACTTCTGCTCTGCTTTGTTCCCAGAGGACAGCATCTCCTTTTATTAGGGCATGCCATGCTGGGCAGTCCTGTGCCAATGTCTGCATGTCATGTAATAAATTCCAAAGTTTGTAAGACAAATCTTGAAAGTGACCTTGTGTCACTTTTTCTGACCCCCATACCCTGCCCCCCACTCTCAACCTGTGAGTATTTGCCCTACAAAATAGCCTTTTAGATAAGCATGCATTAATATTTAAATAACATGACCAATCAATGTAGTTATACTCTTTTCAGCAGAGTTTGAATGCTTGGTAGTTTAGTTCAAGGAAGGACTTCAGTATCTGGTATCTTTTCCTGCCAGGTGACTTGAAGGATCTTTCTAAAATAATTAAATGGAAGTGATTCAGTTTCCTGCTATGCCACTGGTATATTGTCTAGGTTTCACAGGTATATCAAAATGAAGAAAACACAATAACTCTATAGACCTTCAGTTTGGCAATCAGTATAATACCTCTTCTTCCCATACTTTACATCGGAGTCTTCTAAATAACTCTAGCAATGTGTGTGTCTACCTTATTATCTTTTTTTTTTTTAGGACTTTTTTGCAAGGCAAGGGGTTAAGTGGCTTGCCCAAGGCCCCACAGCTAGGTAATTATTAAGTGTCTGAGGCCTGATTTGACCTCAGGTTCTCCTGACTCCAGGGCTGGTGCACCACCTAGCTGCTCACCACCTCATTATCAACATATACAAATACATATCTCCATATATGTGTATGTGCGTGAGTATAAACCGATGAGGTAAGTGAACCTATCTACGGTATTTAAAATTTCTCCATTTACTGTAACCAAAGGTTCTATATAAGTATCTTTAAAACACCTGTGTTTTCTTGGTGTTAATTGTTGGACCAAATTCAGCAAAAGCAATAGAGAATTGATCCATACTTTGTTGCATCTTCAGAGATTACATTGGTTGAACATTCATCTGTAAACATAACAGTCATGCCTCAGCACTATCTCGAATTTGACCTTGGCTTGAAGCCTTTTCAAATCGAGAAATTTGCCATCAGATCAGAGGCTGACCCTTATGAGACATTTGACAATATGGCTGAAAACTTCATAATAAAAGGCATGAGAGCAAGGACACAGCCTTATTTCACTCGATTGGGGACCGGGAAATCTCGGGAGCATCGTCCACTATCTAGAACCTGAGTAAGCATGCCATCATGAAATTGATGTACAATACTGATAAGCTTCTCTAGACAACCAAATTTTGACTTGATTTCCCATAAAGTCTCATGAATAATGGTTACAACAGTTTTGACAAAATTGACAAATGTTGCTTCTCCTGAAGTTGTCCAACAGGGAGCACCATGTCAACTGTCCTTTGGCTTATTTGACTCTCAGGTGGAGGGTCATCTTCTAAGTGAAGAAACAATCCAGTAAGGAGGACTCTGGCAAGAATCTTGCCACCAAAGACTAAGCAACAATTGCTTTTATGATTTTCATTATCCAATTCTTCTATTAGAAATAAAGTGAACCCAACTGAATTTTTGCAAATTTGCTTTATTGAGAGAAAATTTTCTTTATATTATCCTTAGAGTTTAGAACTTTTCTTTTTTACATCTTTTTTTCTTCAATTCAAAACAATGCTAATCTACAACATTGCAGATCTAGTACATATTTCATCCCATAATAATGCAACTGTGCCTTACAAAATTCCCATTGCATAGGTGCTTTCACACATGGATGCACACATACACATAAAGAGGATGTCTTAAATCTGCTTCTTCCTCAATGTTACTAGTACTAACCTGAGAAAAGAGCCATTTTTCAAAAAATTTTTAATGTGATATTATTTTTATCTGTTGGACACATGAACAAGACAGGCACAGAGGATATTTACTAGGTTGTTAGTGTCCAAAATATTGGAGATTTTACTGTCCTTTTTAGACTAATGATAACTTACTTTTTGAAATAAGAGAATTAAGGGGCTTCTGTGATAAGCTTACAGTTTGTCAATGATAATACTGGATTGAAATATATATATATATATATATATATATATATATATATATATATACACATGTTATAATTCTCTTTAAATCAAACTGTTTACATAGAGTCATGATAGGAAAAGTTCTTTGTAAAAAGACAAATTAGTTTTGATGTCAAGAAAAGAGTTCCTAATCATTAGAGGTTCCCAAAAGTGGAAAAGGCTGCCTCTAGGTAACCTTCTTTTATTAGGAGGTGTTTAAGAATAGACTGAGCAGTCATTTTCTGGGACTGCTATATTACAAATTCATTTCATGCATGGGTTAGATTAGATGACTGTTGAGTACATTTACATTTCTCAAAATTATATTTCAGAGTAAAGTCACTGGAATTTACAGCTCTGAAAATAGTAATTGATACTTGATTTAAGATGTTACATATTATACCCTTTTCTATACTATATGTTTCTGGAAGGCTAGAATTTAAAACTCTGAGAAAAGGTGGCACAGTAAATGCATGACTACACCTGGAGTAAGGTGGACCTGAGTTCAAACCCTCCCTCAGACTCTCAATAATTACCTAGTCTTGTGACCCTGGGCAAGTCACCTAACCTCCTTACCTTGCAAAAAAGAAATATTAGGTTAAAAGCCAAATAGCAGGGTGCCTAGGTGGTGTAATGGATAAAGCACCGGCCCTGGAGTCAGGAGTACCTGGGTTCAAATCCAGTCTCAGACACTTAATAATTACCTAGATGTGTGGCCTTGGGCAAGCCACTTAACCCCATTTTCCCTGAAAAAACCTAAAAAAACAAAACAACCAAACAGCAACAATAATTTTTTCTTGGACTGCAAAATAGCTATTTCACTGAAATTCTGTACTGCTTAAATAATTATGCATATATATATATAGATATAGATATAGTATACATATTTATTTATATGTGTATATACATATTATATGTATGTTTCTGTGCAAATATATATATATATATGTACATATATCTATATCTATCTATTTATTTATATATTGTCAATCCAGGATTAGAATGAAATTTGCACTCTTTTAGTGGTTTCCTTTCCTATTTGCAACAGTTTTTGCTATCATTTTTTCTTTCTTTTTCTCTATTTTCTTTTATTTTTTTATTCTCATTTTGTACAAATGCTTTTTTTTTACATTAATAAAATATTCTTGTTTAAGTATCATTCAGTTTTGACCAAAACATTCAACATTTTAAGTCTCTAGAAGTTATGTTACTTACAAGATTGGTCATATTCACTATGTGATTTCCATTTTGACCTTTGCTTATGGGCAGAAATTTGAAAAAGCAGGCATGGGGAAAGTTATGAGAATCTATATTATGACATTGCTTAAGTGAGTGGAGAGAAGGAAACGTAAGAAAAATGTTGAGAAGACAGAAATGGAAATATTTGTCAAATGAATGAATAAGTTCACTAAGGGAATAAGAAGTAAAACGTTAACAGTCATTGCAAAGATATAGAAAATAGGGAGGTTTGACCAGGGATAGTATGAAACTAATGTTCTTGACAGGGATTAGAACTGATTATATATAAGTGAGAAATATCTGTCTAGTGATAAAAATTGAAACTAAAGGAACTGATAAAATAGGAAATTATTGATATGGGATTGAAGCTCTGGGGAGAGATTGGACCTACTCTCTTCTGAGACACACTAGCTCTATGATCTTGGGCATATCACTTAACATCTCAATTCCTTAGGCAAATTTCTATTTAAATAAGTTGTCAAGTAAGTACTAGTCTTGTCATTAGCAATAATTCTTTACCTGGTGTTTCCTACTACAAAGAAATCACTGGTCCGGGAGATGTAAACACAATTACAGCAATGATGCCACACAGAAAAACCACTAAGACAACAGTAACAACAAATAACAATGACAAAAATGACAACAATAAAAAACCCATAAAAGTGTATTTTTCATAGTTTCTATTTCTCTGGAATCTCTTTTTATTTTGATTTTTCTATAGCTATATTTATATCTTATTCTATATATATTTATTGACATATAAGCATAGTTCTCTATGTCTGCAATGTTTATATGTATTAATCTATATTTCTGTCTATATTCATACATATATATATACAAGTTCATACATATATATATACATATATATATATGTATACAAATACACACACACATAAGCACACTCCATTTGTGATGTGATTTATGATCTGTCTTCTGAAATGCGGGTTTCATTTTTTGCTTGTATAGGTGGTGGTAGAATAGTTTGCAGTCTCTCCCACCATCACTTGCCTTACCCAGGGTGTTTGCTGCAGCCAGCTCCCAATGGTAAAGAGAGATGATGTTTAAATTTTCAATGTGATCATTTAAACCTCAGAAATCAGCAAAGGTTACAGATCAAGGCTTGATTTATTGCTTTGCTGACTGTCTAGACTTAAATAAGTAATGGAAAATATATTAATAATATAGATAAAGCTTAAAAATATGAACTTTGTACTTTATAAAAAAAAGAAAAAAATTAAACCAATTCCAGCAGCCCTCTCCTGATGCACACAACAACAGCATTCTGGCTGATGAGTTTTCCCAACCGCAGGCACTGGTTGATATTGGTTTCTTGTTCTTCTTATATAAGAAGGGAAAAAAAAGAACACTTCATTATTCAGAAAATGAAAAATGTGTATCTGTGAGCAACTAATCATTCTACTGCACTCATATCAGACATTGATAACCAATAGCGATATACACATAGAAAATTATGTTGACATATTTGAACAAATTTAAGGAGATAGTGGACCTTGTTCTAAAGACCCACGGCAAAACCATCTGAAATTTCTTGTCTCCAAAACTGGTTCAAATTGTTTATGAGGAAGAGATATTACTCTCTTTTGGCAAAGCACTTTTTTAAGAGGAAGGCACAGTAATAGAATACAATTGTTAAGCATCTGACACTACTTAAGTAATGCTGAATCTGATAAAAATAATGAATGGAAATTATTTTTTATTAGATCAAATTATTTTACAACATTTGGCCTAAAAAAGAGAGAAAAGGAAGGGAAAAAAGAAAACTGTAAAAGTAAGAAGGAAGTAAAATAGTATTTATTTAGCTATGTACAACTATGAATCAAAATAAGATGCTAAGCACTCTACAAGGATCTCGTTTGATCCTAACAGCAAACTTGGGAGATGGGTGTTATTGCTGTGCCCATTTCTAGGGGGTGGCAAATGAGATTGACTGAAGTTAGCAGACTTTCCCAGGGTCATTCAGTTAGTTAGTGTCTGAAGTTGGATTTTAACTCAGGTTTTCATATTTCCAGTCTACTTTTGATAAGTTTATTCAGAATGTTATATCTAACTTTGGCTCAGTTGCTTTCTGGTCTCAGTTGTAATAGAGTGGAAGCAGATTAATCAGAGAATACATGACATGATTATCCCAGCTGATCTGAAGGTAAGTTAAGGACAGAGAAGCATCGTGGTATGCAAAGTAGAGAACTGGACTTGAGTCAGAAGGACCTGGCTTTACACCCTGGCTTTGTCACATCCTCACTGTGAGGCATGGGGCACATCCAATAACTTCATAGTGCTCTAAGGCAGTAATATCACATTCGAATACCAATGGAACCTATGGAAAGTAGAGAAAAATCATTGTGAGCATAGCTAAGTTGGCTCAATAGATACTAAGATCTGAAGTCGGGAAAAATCATCTTTCTGAGTTCAAATCTGACCTCAGACACTTCCTAGTAATGTGTTCCTGGATAAGACACTCTATGAAATAATCTGGTGGAACAAAAGATAACCTACTCTGTTATTTTTCCAGCAAATCTTTAAATGGGATTGAAGAATCAGATAGACCTGAAATTACTGAACAACAGCAATGAATTTATGCTATTTTTATGTATTTTGTTAAACATTTTTCTAATTATATTTCAATCAGGTTCAGTGCATTTTTTCCCACAGGGTTTGAGATCTCATACCACCAGACTCAGTCTATTTGTCACTGCTACTTTATTCAACTCTCAAATATATGGTTACTGAGAAAACAAGGATGTGCAACATTAAAGTAAGTCCCTCAATGAATTATCCTTAAATTTCAATTAATGAATTAATTGGGTGTATATAGTGTACACATAAAATATTCATAAAATAAGTGTATAAATAATTCAATGACATAGGCATGCCTATATTCAGCTTTAAAAGAAAGATTTATGTTGTTTGATTCACCCTCTT
Organism: Macrotis lagotis; assembly: GCF_037893015.1. Lineage (NCBI taxonomy): Eukaryota > Metazoa > Chordata > Mammalia > Peramelemorphia > Peramelidae > Macrotis > Macrotis lagotis. Next base: position 30,229,443 of record NC_133658.1, read on the forward strand.
CTTCCTCTTATTACAAATCCGTGGTACTTAATAGAAAGTGTCCTAAGCCGTGGAAGTCATTGAAATCAGATTAATGAAATAGTGACATCCACTACCTAGAATTATAGAGTACTAGATCCTTAGGATTGACTTAATGTAATCTTTGCAAATGAAGGAATAATTCACATTTATCATGAAAATTATTAAAGGAAATATAAGAAATTTCCATATCACAGACTGGTGAACGCTACAGTTGCTGCCAGATGGTAGAAGAAGTATACAGTTAAATATTTATGATCAAAGATTTTTTTTAAGATTTTTTTTTTGCAAGGCAGTGGGGTTAAGTGTCTTGCCCAAGGCCACACAGCTAGGTAATTATTCTGTGTCTGAGACCAGATTTGAACTCAGGTACTCCTGACTCCAGGGCGGGTGCTCTATCCACTGCGCCATCTAGCTGCCCTACTCAAAGATTTCTCCAAGAAATCAGTTGGATGAAGGTCTCAAGTTTTGACCTAGGCTTATATGTCTATTGCATTTGCTCTACAATTCAGTTATTTTTTGTTTATTTGTTTTGATTTGTTTTTTTTTTTTTGGAGGGGGGCAGGGAGGAGTCAGGGTTCTGTAATTTATTTATACTTTTGATAAGATCTTTCTGTCAATGGGTTGTGTTGGAAGAACTGAGGTCTTCATAACTTTGTTATATTGTCTGTATTCAAACTCTCCCTTTTCTTTCACCTCCTTGGTAGAAACTATTGTCTCACAGTGGCACTATATGATAGTCACACCTTTGTCTTTATTGCCTCCAATTCTGAGCCATTCTTTACCCAAAAGGCAATTTGATTTTCATTAAGTGTGTGACCATTCCCATTCCATCCCACACCTTGTCAAAATCCCCATGTCTCCCTTATTACACAGAGTATCAAAGATTACAATATAGTGATTTTTAAAGTCTTATATACCTTGAACTATCTTAATTTACAAGTAATTTTAATTCTTCTGTCTTCATATGTTCTGTGATTCAGTGACACTACACCAGTTAGGCAATCTACAAATCCCATCTCTTCAAAAAAAGGCCTTTTATATTTTTTCAAAATTACATATGAAGATGATTTTAACATTTTTACGTCAAGTTCAACATTTTCCCTCCCTCATCGTCTCTCTAAGTTATATGTGTGCAATCATATAAAACATTTTCAGGTTAATCAAGTTGTGAAAGAAGCAACAGGTGAAAATTTAAAACATGAAAAAATAAAGTGAAAATAATATGCTTTGATCTGTATTCAGATTCCATCATTTCTTTCTTTGGATGTTGATTGCATCCTTCATCATGATCCTTTGTAATTGTTTTGAATCATTTTATTTTTATGAACAGTTAAGTCATTCAGATTTCTTCATCATACAATATTGCTATGAATGTGAACAATGTTCTCACATCTCTTTTCACCAGTTCATGTGTTTTTAGGATTTTTTCTGAAATCATTCTGATGATCATTCCTTATAGCAAAATAATATTTCATTACAAACGTAAAACACAACCTGTTCAACCAATTCTTCAATTGATGGACATTCGCTCAATTTCCAAAAAAGCTGCTTTAAATCATTTGTTTTGTTTAAATAGGTCCTACTCCTCCTTTAATTAACAAAAACCATTTTTTGACTAAAAGCAATTTTAGTTATTCTGCATGCCAAAATGCTCTCCCTTCTAATTTCTGCTTCCTAGATTCCCTTTGTTTCTTGATGTCTCAGATAAAATCATACTGTGTATGAAGCCTTTTCCAGGCCTCCTTCCTGTTATACTGTTAGTGATTTATTTGTTTATTATTAATTTTTTTATTGATATTTTTCTTCATGACAGGATTTCTCCCAGTATTCCTCCCCCCATGAGAGAGCCATGGCATGTAGCAAATAAATTTTTTTAAAGTGAAAAATATGGAAGGGGAAAACTATCAAGCCAATGTATCAGTACATTGAAAAATCTTCAGAAATAGTCAGTGTATCCTACCAATGGCCCTCCCACTTCTGTAAAGCTGTAGGATGTGAGTGCCTCTTCAGGGTCCATGTTTATTCTGATGAACTTGTTAATGATGTCCTCAAAAATTTCTATTCTAGAAAAAGAATTGAGTAATGACAGTAGCAGATAAGTACAGCTTCAGATTTCTTCAATCTTGATAAGAATGCATATCTGGAGACAGTCGATTTTCAGAAGTCACTTCAGAGGCCAAAAAAAAGACTGTTTTCTTCAGAAATCATAAAATTTATCAGAGTTTTGACTGGTCTCTGACTTGAACCTAGAAGAGGACTAGAACTGGAAATTGGAATCTCATGTACCTTGCTACTGGCAGGAAGCATGGAGATAAATTGAATTGTTCTAACTGTTGGCACCAGTTGTAATTAAGAGTAAGAGCAGGGGACAGAAGATAGGTCTTACCAGTACAGAATTTGAACCAGTGCAGTATCTGGGGATACTGGCATGTATTTCATCATTTTGGTGTTGAGACTCTAGAGGGTATCAGGATCCATTGCCATACTGATAAGATACTGTTGAACAAAAAGAGAGTCAGAATAATTTGGGAAAAAATATCCTGAAGAAGCTGGAGTGGGGTTCTGGGATTAATGAGATTGAATTTATCAACACAGAGTTCTTGAATATGTTCATAAAAAATGCCAAGGTCCATGAATCTTTCTTTTCTGACTGAAGGAAATACATTAAAATGAACTAGGTTTGGGATCTTCTTGTACAAGTACCCAATGAGATGTGTTTGATCCTTGGGCAATAATTTCTATTTCACTACTTTTACCTTTGATATCATGTTAGATTTCACAATCAGAAATACAGCTCTAGGTGAGGTCTGGGCTCTTAAAGAGGGATTTGTATTAGTGACTCATTTATATTAGTTATCTTCAGTTTATATGCAACTTGTTCATACATAGTTATTTGTATGATCAGCTCCCATCTATAAAAGTGACTTGCAAACAGTGGCTTTTACCTTTCTTTATATTCCAGTGCTTTGCACAATGCCTGAGTCAAAATATTTGCTTAAAAGAGTTTTATTCATCATTAGCTGACTAGTTTTTTTTTAACTCAATGCAATTTGCTAATAAATATCTATTGAAAATAATCAAAAAACTACATAATCATTTCCTAATAACTCATATTAATGGAAGTAATAGCAAATGCTTGTTTTGTTATAATTTCAGTGTACCTCAGTTATCTAAAGGGATGAAATGCAATTTTCATAACTGATATAGCATCAGTACACTGAAATTCGCAAATAATTATTAAAAGGAATTCCAAATTGAGGAAGAAGAGAGCCAAGACATTGAAAGTTGAAAACAGGTGAATCCATACTTAATGCAATATTTTTTACTATGCAAATAAAATATCATTCAACATAATATTGCCAGAGACAGCTGGTTCCATAGGAGACATGTTTATTCATATGTCATAAGCAATATGTTGACAATAAACAGACTGAAACTCCAGGGAGTTAATACTGATAAAGCTCAAGTGTTAGCTCAGGTCATCAGAAACCATCTGTTTGCATCCTTGGCAATCAGTCAACATTACATCATTATATGAAAACATGATATTGTGGAATTATAATGTATTAGCAAGTGTTCAATAAATAGTTACTGATTAAAAAAGAAACTTAGCTCTTGACATATTTTTAACTTACCAGTTCCATTTATTATTACTACATGAGTTAGCAGATTTTTTCTTATAGTTATTCATCTGCACTAAAGAAAGAATACATAAAGTAAAATTAATTGTAATGAAATGGAGCTCAAAACAAGATTGTGTATGGCTTTTAATGTCAATCTAGCACAACTGCATTTTATCATTTAAGCAATAGGGAGTGGGGAGTCCATTTTTTTAATGGGGGAAAGTTATGACCAATGTACACATCTGGAAGACTTTTTAACAACTTATGAATTACAGAATGGTAGTTCTATTTAGTAGGTCATTGCAATAGTAATAAATGATGAGAATATGATTTAGGATGTTGGCCAAAAGAGACAACATAGAGCAAAAAAATTAATAAGACTTAGTAACTGATGAGACATGGAGTACAAAGCATAATACATTTGAAGATGATTATAAGGCAGTTAAACTAAGTAGCTAAAAGGGTGAGTGTATTCTCAAAAGAAATAGAAATATTTAGAGAATATGTGAATTTGAGGGATTGGAGGGAAGAAAAATAATTCATTGTTTGTAAAAATAATTGTCTTTCACATGAATATTACTGGACATCTGCATTCAATTGTATCATAATACTGTTGTCAAATTCAAAAAGAAACTGGGACAACTAATGTGCCTCTAAAGATCCTTTTGAGGTATAGTGAACATTATTAAAATGTAATGTTATTTATATATTTTTTTTTTATTTTTTATCAAGTTTGGTTAAATATTTCCTGGAATTACATTGTGTTCTATTTGGGGAGGGAGGAACTTGACTGATTTGCAAGATCCATGAGGCCCTCAGGCCATGTTTTTCTGGTTCAGGCAATAGTTGGATATGAAGGATTGAAACTGAGGAAGGATAAAGGACTGATCACGTTTTTGACTCAAAGTGATCTGTATAGGAATAATTGAATTCAATAATTAACAAGCAGGTACAGTAAAAGAAAAGGACATGCCTTAAAGTCATCTTGGAAACAGCATTAACATCTTCCTTTTCTCTAAATCTACAGTTAAATGAAGTCTCAAAGTCACTTGAGTTTGGAGAAGGCACAAAATTACTCCCCTCTTCTAAGACTATTCAAATAATGAAGAAAACAAAACCTTTTCCCCTTTCCTCTTTAATGTCTCCTGATGGTTTCCAATTTCCTTCAGTAAAGCATGACCTTCACTTCATAGTCTCTTGATTTCCTCCGGCAATAAAAATAAGATATTTTGATGTTTTCATCCTTTTTGTCATTTTCTCCAAGTTGTATGATATCTAAGATCCAAAGTTTCTATGCAATCTACAGTCTTCAACTCTGTTTCTTTTGCAACTGCATAAACTGTTAAAAATATCAGTCATCTGGATATCACTCAATTTTTTGCATGATAAGACTCACAAAGGTGTTAGACTTTTTTTTTAAATAAGGAAGATCAAGAGGCAGCTAGGTGGTGCAGTGGATAGAGAACCAGCCCTGGAGTCAGGAGTACCTGAGTTCAAATCTGGCCTTAGACAATAATTACCTAGCTGTTTGGCCTTGGGCAAGCCACTTAAGCCTGTTTGCCTTGTAAAAAAAAACCTAAAAAAAAATAAGGAAGATCAGATAAACTGTTTGCATTTGAGTACATATACAGATGCATATTTTTTACAAATTTTAACATTATATATATATATATTTGTATATAGACATATACTTGCAAATACACATTTCTAAATATATACAATTTTCTATGTCCCCTATAGATTAAACTCTAGAATAAGTACATGTAAAATTTTCCTGATGTTACAGACATCAAGACTCAGAAATATAAGCAATTTATACATATTTTCCATCTTCAATAAGTTATAGAAGTGGGGCTCAATCTTAATATCTTCTAATTTAATTCATGTTCCTGTGTATGGAAGTGGGAATATTTTAATATATTTTGCTGCCATTCAAATGTTAGAATGACTCATCTACACCTGGGACTCTATCAAAGCAATATTATTGTTTCCACTGGAAAAGTCATGTCAAGAACCTCATATATATGTATTTTTTCAATGATCATTATGGAAAAATTCCAAACCAATCACTTTCTTTTATGTGTTAACTCCTTGGAGACAATGTACTTTTTCATTTGTACTGTCAACCAATTTGTACTGTACTACCAGTACAGTGCTGGACACATATTAAAGACATAATGATTTTTGGTTTTGGATTCATTTATCTTTACAAATACAGCCCCATAACTGTGAAAAAATAATCAAAGAGATTTACCAAATCTTGTCCAATCAGAAACATTATGTCTATTGTTAGGAATGCTATCTATAAAAATGTTAAATTACAAATAAATGCTTTCATTCTTTGATTTCCATTATGGGGAATTCTTTATTCAATCCACCTCACTTGGTATTTCACAAAATTGCCACATTCTCTGCTACACCAATTACATCTCTAGATTCATTATGCTAAACAGCTTCTCCAAACTGACACAATTAAAGTCTAATTAACAGAGCCATTCATTACCCATGTTCCTCAAGGGAGCTCTTACTTTGGGATTTAGACATTACCTAGCAGAGTTAAGTTCTCCAATGCCTCTGTCTTCAATCTGTCATTGCCTTTAATCCTCAGAGAACACCTTGGGAAATCAACCTTTTTTTCCATTCAGAGACAGTTTCTCTGCAATAAAAGTTGCTTATAAAATCAATTTATCTATATACATTAATGTGATAGAGAAAACAAGTTTGGCCTCTGACTCAAACAAAAGAATCATAACTCTCATTCAAGTCCTATAAATCAGTGACAAATTTAAGAATTGCCTCAGGATTGAAGATGGACATCTCTTCCCTGAGATTTAAATATGGAAAGATGTCAGGATACATAATACAGCAATCTTCTCTGAAGATAAGCTTGTGTTAGTTTCTCTTAAAATTCTAGAAAAAATGGGGCGGCTAGGTGAATAGAATGAATAGAGCCCTGGCTCTGGAGTCAGGATTACCTGAGTTTAAATCCAGTCTCAGAGACTTAATAATTACCTAGCTGTATGGCCTTGGGCAAGACACTTAACCCCATTTGCCTTGCAAAAAAAACTAAAAAAAATAAAAATTCTAGAAAAAATATATTAGGTGAAGCTTATAATTTCTTAGAAAGAAAAAAAACATAAAACAACCCATCTTTTGGTTTCATTCAAGTTCCAACTAAAATCACACTTTCTACAAGAAATTTTTTCTAATCTTCCTTGATTTTATTGTCCTCCATCTGGAATTGCCTTCAATTTTCTTATTATACAAAGTCATTTAAAAGTTGTCTCTATCATTTGATTATGAGGATTTTGAAGACAGACCAAACAAGTCCCCATAATCATTACAATTCTAATTCTCATTCTTTAATTATGATTCTGATCAACACACAGATACATAATCACACACTTATATACCCAAATAGATAGGCATGTAAGTGTACATGTGTATCGGTATTTGCACTTATTTATCTATTTAATCATTTGTTTTCTTTTCTATCTCTTTTCTTTTTATTATTTCCTTTATAAAGTAAACCAGAAAATATGGTTCAAGGGTCTGAGTCCTGACCATGAAATTCAACACATTTGTGTAGCCAGAGGCAAATCATGTCTTCTCTCAAAGGTTCAGTTTCTATAAATTAGGGACAATCATATTTCTAATATTTGTCTCATGTTTCCATGAGAGACATAGGAAATTAGAAAAATATATTTAATTGGATTAGTTATTCCAAGTTATTAAAGTTTTTAAGTAAACTAAGTGTGTTGTGATATTTAAAGCTTTGTCTAATCACACACAAACATATGTGCACATATGTATCTCTGTCTGTATTAATGGATAACTACATAAGCATATGTGTTCCTTCTTGAATTTAACACCACTAGTTTAGGATACACAGAAATTTAGGATTTTTTTCAGACTCACAGCTAACAATGTTGTACGGTCAGAATTTGAAGAATCCACTATTGCTCTTTAGTCCCTACTCCATGTTACTATTCTATGTATAGATAATTTCAAAAGAAGTAAAAAAAAATGAGGTAGCAGAGGTATTCACTATGATATGGTAAGTTTGTTTACACTATTTTCTAATAACAACAAATAAAAGGAAATTATATTAACCATGCTAAAAATTCTCACAGTACAAATGACCTAATTTTCAGAAAAAAAGAAAATAAAAGCATTTGGATTCCATAATATATTAGATCATGAAGTTAATATTTATGACTTAATGCCTCTCTCCCTATTTTTATTTGTATTTTAATAAATGGCAAAGCAGAAGAGTGGAAGAAATCTTTATAGAAATGAAAATGTATTTTTGGGCTTGTAGTTAATTATAGCTTGTTTTGTTATAACAGCTTCCCTATGAATAGTCATAAGCCTAAATATCCCATTATGGTTTAATTATGCAGTCATTAAGAGAAGAAGATTACTAATGAAAGTCCCTGTGAAAAATGTATATCATCTGCAAAACCATATCTAATAAAGCATGGATATTTTAAAACATTGTCCCCAAAAGATGAGTCTCATAGGATTTTAGCATTCTATTTAATAGTTTCTTTTTTTTCTCTTTTAATGTTAGCTACCTTTTAATGATACAAAATTATGAGGGAGCTTACATGAGGAAATTATTTCTGCATGTTATTTTTGAAATTATATTTCAAGATAACTGTAACATATGAGGTTGGCATTATTTGGCACCTGAGTGATTTTCCACCATCTGTTTTCTCCCCAAATACATTGTACATACAAGGCTCATAAAATAACTACATGAATCATTGAATTGCTGTCTTCCTTATGCTGCCATCATAGATTGTCATGTGAGTGTTCAATGGGTCTGCTGTTAGGGATACTGAAAATAAACTTCCTGGGCTCATTGTACTGCTGCTTTTGCTAAGAATGTGTATGTTTCGGAGAGAGAGAGAGCTGTCTGAGGTGTAGTAATAGGCTGGAGGACATCAGACTCCCTCACTGGAGGTGCAGTAATAGAAGTCATAAGATGGTAAAACAGAAAGTTATAGTGAAAGTTATTTTGAGGAGTATAGTTCAGAGTAGATGACTGTTGAAAGTTCTTCCAGTTCTGAAGTTTTCTACTTCTACAAATCTATAATCTTTCAAAGTGATGATGATGATGATGATGATGATGATGATGATGATGATGATGCTGCTAATGATATATATTTGCTTAGTGCTTTACTGGTCATAATGTGATATATATATATATATATATATATATATATATATATATATATATATATATATCTCCTAATTGAGTTGTGTTGATTTTTAAACCTCAGAACATGGAAGTCTCCATTTAGTTCAATAGTCATAAAAAGTTGATTTAATCATCTACTTGGAGAAAAAAAGCAAAAAAACAAGGAAATGAAAATATCTGTTGTCCAAACTGTTTCTTTCAGTTGAATTGCTAATTAAATTTGAAACATGAATAATTATCATTTTTATTTTATAAACAATGTAAGTTGAAGGGGAAAATATTATTGATTTTGAAAGAAAATTCACTCAGGAAATTGATTTTTCAATGGTATTGATATATTTCTTATGATTTTTTTATCCTAAACATGTCATGTCTTCCTCATGTAACCCACAATTAATCCCTGGAAACAACAGATTTGACTCTGTATTTTTAACAAAGGAAAACATAAGACATCTGGCAAAAACAAACCAATGAAAGAAATAATGCCTTAGCATTGCTATACTGCTCCAGATTCTCCTACTTCAGCAGAAAGAAAATGCAGGAAGTTTATTTTCCTCAGCTCTTCTTGGGGATCAAACTTGATGAATTTATTACTCAACTTTTTAATTATTTTTTCCCATTTCCTTTTCTTTTTTTCCCTTTTAAAATTATTTTTATTCTCATTTTGTACAATTTTTTTTACATTAATAAAATATTCTTGTTTACAAGTAAACAAAATGCCCCTCCCCCATGAATATAGATAGACTTGCTTGGGCGAAAAAAGTAAAGGGGAGAGAAAAAAATTAAAATAAAAAAATAATAATAGTAATAATTGTAGGCATCGCCAGGTGGTGCAATGGACGAAGTACCAGCCCTGGAGCCACGAGCACCCAAGTCCACATCCAGCCTCGTAAACTTGATCATAATGTATTATCCTACTGATAACTTGTTGTAATTGTTTTGCTAAGATTTTATTTAAAATTTTTGCATCTATATTCATCAGGGAGATGGGTCAATAATTTTCTTTCTCTGTTTTAACTCTTCCTGATTTAGGTATCAGCACCATATCGGTCCCAGAGAAAGAGTTAGGCAGAGTTCTGTCTTCACATATTTTTCCAACAAGTTTATATAGAATTGGAAAAAAAAATAGTTCCTTAAATGTTTGATAAAATTCACCTGTGAATCCATCTGGACCTGGAGATTGTTTCTTAGGGAGTTCAATAAAGACTTGTTGAATTACTTTTTCTAAGGTAGGTTTATTAAGGTTTTTAATTTCCTCTTCATTTAATCTGGGTTGCTTAAATTATTGTAAATATTTGTCCATTGCACCTAGATTGTCATACTTACTGACACAGAGTTGGGCAAAATAGTTATGAATTTTTACTTTAATTTCCTCCTCATTGGTGGTACATTTGCCTTTTTCATTTATGAAACTAGCAATTTGGTTTTCTTTTCTTTTTAAATTAAATTGATCAGAGGTTTATCAATTTTATTGTTTTTTCATAAAACCAACTCTTGGTGTTATTTATTAGTTCAATAATTTTCTTGCTTGTGATTTTTTAATTTCTCCTTTAATTTTTAGAATTTCTAATTTGGTATTTAATTGGGGTTTTTAATGTGTGCTTTCTCTAATAGTTTTAGTTTCATATTAAATTCATTGATTTCCTCTTTTTTAATTTATTCATATAAGCATTTAAATATATAATATATCTCCTGACAGTTGCCTTGAGTGTACCTCCTAGGTTTTGGTACCTTGTTTCATTATTGCCATTCTATAGGAAGAAATAATTAATTCTTTCTTTAATTTGTTGCTTGATCCACTCATTCTTTAACATGAGGTTATTTACTTTCCAATTATTGCTGAGTCTGTATCTCCCTGGCCCAATATTTCCATATGATTTTTATTGCATTAAGATCTGAGAAAGATGTATTCACTATTTTTGCCTTTCTGCAATTGATCCTTAGGTTTTTATGCCTTAGTACATGGTCAATTTTTGTATAAGTACCATGTACTGCAGAGAAAAAAGGTATATTCCTTTCTATCCCCATTCAATTTCCAATATAAGTCTATCAAATCTAGGTTTTATAACAATGTATTTACCTCCTTATCTTCCTTCTTGTTTATTTTATGATTAGATTTATCTAAATCTGAGAGGGGGAGGTTGAGTTCTCTTACTAGTAGAGTTTTGCTGTCCATGTCATCCTGTAGCTCTTTCAACTTTTTCCTCTAAGAATTTAAGAATTTGGATGCTATACCATTGTGTGTGTGTGTGTGTGTGTGTGTGTATGTGTGTATATATGTATATATATATATATATGTATATATATATATATATATACATATATATATATATATGTGTATTTAGTATTGAAATTACTTTATTGTCTATGGTATCTTTTAGGAGGATATAGTTTCCTTCCTTATCTCTTTTAAGGACATCTATTTCTGCAGTTGCTTTGTGCAAGATAAGGATTGCTACATATGCTTTTTTCACTTCAGTTGAAGCAAAATATATTTTGCTCAAACTTTTAACCTTTACTGTATATGTATCTCTCTGCTTCACATGATTTTCTTATAAGCAGCATATTTTTAATCTACTCTGCTATCTGCTTACATTTTAAGGGAGAGTTCATCCTATTCATATTAAAAATTATAATTACTGACTCTTTATGCTCTCCATGCTATCTTCCCTCAGTTTGTAATTTCCCCAACTTCAGTGTTTATCCTTCCATGTCAATCCCCCCTTCCCTTTTTCCCCTTTCCCCTTCATCCTTACTGTATCAATCCTCCTCCCCTTTCTTTCCCCTTTCCCGTTTTTACTCTTCCTCCTTCCCTTCCTTCTGTTAGTTCACCTTTTTCTCCCCCTTCCTCTCCTCCTCTCCCCTTTTCCCCTTTTAATGCTTGAAAGTTAATATAAGTTTCTTAACTGAAATGAGTGTGTGTAAAATTACTTTAAGCCAAGTCTGACGAGATTACATTACAGTAGGCCTTTTATACCTCTTGACATACTGAGATTTATCCCATTCACTCTTCTCCTTCTTCCCATCTCCTTACAGTCCCCATTTTTAAGTAGGTATTGCTGTTAATAATTCTTTTTGAGTCACAGAAAAGTTATGAGTGTCCATCACTTGTGGCTAATCATATTCTCTCTAATAGAGTTACAATTCTCAAAAGTTATGAGACTCTTTCTCCCAATAGGTATATAGCCAGTTTCATCTTATTGGATAACAGGTTTTTGTTTCTTTTACCCTTTATTTTTACCTTTTCACGTGTCTCTTGAGCCTACTATTTGATGTCCAAATTTTCATCATGAAATATTGGAAGTCTCCCATTTCATCAAATGTCCATCTTTTCACCTGGAAGAGAAAGCTCAGCTTTTTCTTGGTAGCATTCCAAGCTCCCTTCCTCTACATAATATCTTATTCCAGGCCCTTCGATCCCTTAATGTTGATGCAGCCAGGTCCTGTGTAACTCTTGCTGTGGCTCTTTGGTTTTTAAATTGTTTTTTTTTCTGCTTGCAGGATTTTCTCTTTTTTTCTGATAATTCTGGAATTTGGCCACAACATTCCTTGGTGTTTTCATTTTAGGATATATTTCCAGAAGGGATTGATGTATTCTTTAAAAAAATATTTTGTCCTCTGGTTCCATGATATCAAGGCGATTTTCCATTACTAAATTCTGTAATATAAAGTCCAGGCTTTTTTTTTTCTCTTCAGTGTTTTCAGGAAGGCCTACAATTCTCAGGTTTTCCTTTTTTTATCTATTCTCGAGGTCAGTGGTTTTGCTGATGGGGTATTTTATATTTTCTTCTATTTTTTCGATATTTTAGTTTTGTTTAACAGAATCTTGTTGTCTTGTGAAGTCATTAGTGTTCACAGATTCCATTCTATTTTTTTAGAGAAGAATTTTCTTCATTTACCTTTTGCAACTCCTTTTCTAGTTGGTCAACTCTATTTTTGAAGGAGTTTTCCATTTGCCCAAGTGCAGTTTTGACAGAATCATTTTCTTTGGGCATTTGCCCAAGTAAAGCTCTGAAAGAGTTTTTCTCATTTTTTATTTGTCCAATTGTATTTTACAAGGTTTTATTTTCTTGTTCCAAGGTGTTAATTTTCTCTTGAGTTTGTTTTCCCAGTTTTTCCAATGATTTTTAAACTTCTTCCTGATTTCTTCAAAGAAGTATTTCTAGGCTAGAGACCAATTCATATTCTCCTCAGAAGTGCTAGATCTCTCTGGGTTAGAATATGTCTCTTCTAAGTATTTCTCCATGGGCCCCCCTTTTCGCTGACCTTTCTTCATATTTCTAGGATTTGTGTTGGGGGGAGGGGCTGGCTTTCAGAGTTTTGTTTCATTTAGTTTAGTAATTCCAAGGGCTGATGCAGTAGGGAGCATTGGTTGCTTTCTCTGGAATGTTTGGGGTCCTCAGCAAATGGGTCTGAATTGACCTTGAATGATGTGTTGAACCCTGCAGGAAAGAAATAATCTCTTTCAGTTGAGGGAACTCTGTTGCCCACCCTTGGTTTGAGGAGGCGGGGAGTTGTTTATTGTTTGTTCTGGGCAAAGGGATAGGCTGAAAGTATGGAGCTCAGGTCCCAGCCCCAGATGTTTGTTCTGTCTTGCTCTGAAACTCTTTGCTGGAACTCACCCTCCAGTAGCTTCTATCCTTGGGCCAAAGACTCCACAACTAAGGTTGGATCTGACACTGGCCACTCACCAAAGTCTCTACTGCTGAGGTTGGCCTTCTGGTTTCCCTCAGCTACTATCCTTGCACTGACCTTCTGCTCTCATCTCCCATTTCACTCTACTCTCCTAGCTTACCCATGGTCCTCTGAGACAGACCTTCTTGGTAGGTGTTCTTCTCCTAGCTTCTCTTTCTGAGTTTTGTCGATTGAATTTCTAATAAGAGTTTTCTTTCATGTTGTTTTTGAGGGAAAAGAGAAGCACTTAACACAGTGCCTGTCTTCTCTCTGCCATCTTGGCCAGAATCCCTAAAAATAATTTTAAAAGATTATATTTGAACTGCTTAAACAATCTTGACAGAGTAAGATGTTGCTTCTGTTATTGTTAACTCTGTATTCATTTGTTCCTTGACTATGTTTGAAATTCCATGCATGGTTTTCCCCTTAGATTAGTTTCAGTCTGTTTTATAAATAATATAATTAGGGACAGCTAGGTGGCGCAGTGGATAGAGCTCAGGCCCTGAAGCCAGGAGTTCAAATCTGACCATAGACAATAATTATCTATCTGTGACCCTGGGCAGGTCACTTAACCCCATGCCTTGGCAAAAAACCCCATACGTGATATAGATATTTTTCTATTCTTAATTCATATTAAGATGTTGCTTCTGTTATTGATATTAATTCTGCATTTTCCCCTCAAATTATTTTCAATTTGTTATATAAATTGCATAGTTCTTTTGTAATTACTTATTTAAGTCAGATTTTGTTTATTTATGATTTTGTTTGTTTATTTACTTTCATTTATTTATTTTTTCATTGTTTAGATTCAAGAAGTATCACAGGCTGATAAAAATAGGTGCCCTTGTGTTGGATGAATCCAATAAAGATTATTAAAGAAGATTAGCAGTACTGAGGTTTCATCCTTGATCATGGAAATGTTGTCCCCCAATACTTGACAACCTTCTCTTACCAGGGTTCTTCAGCAAAATGATTCTCATATCTTCTTCTGCAGTCTTTAGAAAACTTAGGGAATGAGACCATATAGTTGAATAGACCCAAGTAAGTTTAGCACCAGGGCTTTTGAATCAAGAACTTCTTCCTGCTCAGTGTGGCTTCAGTAAATTATTGTACTCTGTTATCAGACATGAAGAAAGCAACTAAATGCAAAAACTGTGATTTAATCTATAGGTAAAATAAAGTGAACTAGAACTGGCCATCTGTGCCCTCTTAAGGTGACTCTACCTGCTTGGAAGATTTTTTTAATTGATATTTAGTTTTTCCAAATATATGTTATGAAAGTTTTTCAATATTCATCCATATGCATATGTATATTTTTAATTCTCTTTAGTTTTCCAATTATATACAATACTAGTTTCATTTTATAAGGTTTTGAATTTTGCATTTTCCCCACCTCCTCCATCCCCCAACAGAAGTCAATCTGATCATCTTTACATTGTTTCCATGCTATACATTGAATGTGTTGAGAGAGAAATCATGTCCTTGAGGAGAAAATAAAATATTAGAGGTAGCAAAATTATGTTGCACATAAGAAACTTAAAAAAATTCTACAGTTCTTTCTCTGGATGCAGGTGGTATTCTCCATCTCAGGCACTCTAAAATTGTCCCTTATTATTACATTGACATTATGAACAAGTCCATTAAGATTGATCATCACCTCCATGTTACTGTTAGGTTGTACAATGTTCTTCTGGTTTTGTTCCTCTCGCTTAACATCAGTTCATGAAAATCTTTCCAGGCTTCTCTGAAATCCCATCTCTCTTGGTTTCTAATAGAACAAATGTGTTCCATAGGTACATATACCACAATTTGTTCAGTCATTCACCAATTGATGAACCTTCCACTCAATTTCCAATTTTTTGCTACCACTAAGAGGGCTGCTATGAATATTTTCTTAAAAATCAATGTTTTTACCCTTTTTCATGATCTCTTCAGGGTTTTAATCTAGTAATGGTATTGCTGGATCCAAGGATATGCACATTTTTATTGTCTTTTGGGCATAATTCCAGATTACTCTCCAGAAAGCTGCACAGCTGCACCAACAATGTATTGGTGTCCTAGATTTCCCATATCCCTTCCAACATTGAACATTGCCCTTTTTTGGTCATATTGGTCAATCTGATATGTGTGAGGTGGTACCTCAGAGATGCTTTAATCTGCATTTCTCTAATTAGTAATGTTTTAGAGAAATTTTTCCATATGGTTATGGATAACTTTGATTTCTGCATCTGCAAATTGCCTTTGCATATCCTTTGACCATTTTCCAATTGGGGAATGGCTTGTTTTATTTCCTATTAATTTTGACTCAGTTCTCTGTGTATTTTAGAAATGAGTCTTTTGTCAGAAAAACTAGTTGTAAAAATTGTTTCCCAATTTACTACATTTCTTTTGATCTTGGTTACAGTGGTTTTTGTATGTGCAAAAGCTTTTTATATTAATGCAATCAAAATTATCTAGTTTGTTTTTAATCATGTTCTCCATCTCTTCCTTGGCCATAAATTGCTTCCCTTTCTATAGATCTGACAGTTAAACTATTCCTTGATCTCCTAGTTTGCCTAAAATATTGTCTTTTATGTCTAAATCTTGTACCCATTTTGATTTTATCTTGGTATAGTGTTTGAGGTGTTGGTCTAAACCAAGTTTCTGCCATATTAAACTTCCAATTTTCCCAACATTTGGTCTTCTTTATTGAAGAGAGAAGTC
Organism: Macrotis lagotis; assembly: GCF_037893015.1. Taxonomy (NCBI): domain Eukaryota; kingdom Metazoa; phylum Chordata; class Mammalia; order Peramelemorphia; family Peramelidae; genus Macrotis; species Macrotis lagotis. Next base: position 30,245,670 of record NC_133658.1, read on the forward strand.
TAATCCCAGAAGCTGGATTATTTGGGTTTCCTACTGTCTCTTTTGCACCTAGCCTATTCCATGGATCCACAACTCTATTTCTTAGTCAATACCAGATATTTTTGATGACTGTTCTTTTTTAATATAATTTTAGATCTGTTAGGGCTAAGCCACCATCTTTTGCACTTTTTTCATTAAGTCTATGGATATTCTTGACTTTTTGTTTCTCCATATTTTTTTCTAGCTCAATAAAGTAAGTTTTTTGGAAGCTTGATTGGTAAAGCACTAAATAAGTAGTTTTAGATAGAATTTTCATTTTTATTATATTGGCTTGCCCTACCCATGAGCAGTTGATATTTGTCCAGTTATTAAAATATGATTATATTTATGTGAAAAGTGTTTTATAGTTGTCTCAATATACTTTCTGTGTCTGCCTTGGTAGATAGACTTCCAAGTGTTTTATGTTGTCTGAAGTTACATTAAATGGAATTTCTCCTTCTAGCTCTTTCTGTTCTATATTGCTAGTCAGATATAGAAATGCTGAGGATCTATGAGGGTTTATTTTATATCCTGCGACTTTGCTAACGTTGCTAATTATTTCTAACAGTTTTTTATATGTTTTTTTAGGATTCTCTAGGTATAGCATCATGTCATCTGCAAAGAGTGAGAGTGTTATTTCTTCCTTTCCAATTCAATTTCCTTCAATTTCTTTTTCTTCTCTCATTGCTGAAGCTAGCATTTCTAATATAATATTTGAATAGTCATGATGATAACCGGCATCCTTGTTTCACCCCTGATGTTATTGGGAAAGCCTCTAGTTTATCTGCATTGCATTCATTGCTTGTTGATGGTTTCAGATAGATACTTCTTATCATTCTAAGGAACAATCCATTTATTCCTATGCTTTCTAGTGTTTTAAGTAGGAATGGATGTGATATTTTGTCAAAGGTTTTGTCAAAGCATCTATTCAGATAATCATATTATTTGTTAAATTGTTCACTTATATAGGCAATTATACTAACAGTTTTCCTAATATTGAACCAACCCTGCATTCCTGGAATACATCCTTCTTGTAATATTGTATTATCATAGTAGTAACTTGTAATTGCCTTGCTAAGTTATTAAGATTTTTGCATCCATATTCATTAGGGAAATTGGTCTATAATTTCCCTTCTCTGTTTTGACTCTTCCTAGTCATAGAAGGAGTTAGGCAGAGTTTCATCTTCACCTATTTTTCCAAAGAGTTTGTATAAAATTGGAACCAATTCTTCCTTAAATGCTTGATATAATTCACTTAAATCCATCTGGCCCTGGAGATTTTTTCTTAGGTCGTTCAATGATAACTTGTTGAATTTCTTTTTCTGAGATATGGTTGTTTAGGTATTAAATTTTGTTTTCATTTAGCCTGGGTAAATTCAATTTTTATAAATATTCATCCATTTCACTTAGATTATCAAATTTATTGGCACTGGAATCAGGCAAACAATTATCTTAATTTCCTCCCCATTGGTGGTGAGTTAAACTTTTTCATTTATGATACTAGCAATTTGATTTCCTTCTTTCTTTTTTTAATCAAATTAACCAAAGGTTTAACAATTTTATTTGTTTTTTAATGAAATAAACTTTTGATTTGATTTATTTTTCAATAGATTTCTTGTTTTTCAAATTTATTCATTTCTCCTTTCATTTTTAGAACTGCTAATTTGGTTTTTAATTGGGGATTTTTGATTTGTCCTTTCTCTAATATTTTTTTTTTAGTTTCATGCTAAGTTCATTGATTTTCTCTTTCTCTATTTTATTAAAGTAAGCAGTTAAAGATATAATATAGCCCCTAATAACTACCTTGGTTGTTTCACATAAGTTTTGATATGTTGCCTTGTTATTGTCATTATCTAGGATGATGTCATTAATTCTCTTTATAATTTGTTGCTTGATCCAATCATTCTTTAAAATGAGGTTATTTAGTTTCTACTTAGTTTTATGGTCTGTTTCTCCACGACCCATTATTGCACATGATTTTTGTTGCATTCTGATCTGAAAAGCCTTTCTTCATTTGGTTATATGGCTTTTATGCTCTATTACATGGTCAATTTTTGTATAAGTACCATGAACTGCAGAAAAATAGTATATTCCTTTCTATATTCATTCAATTTTCTCCAAAGGCATATCCTGTCTAGTTTTTCTAACATTCTATTTATCTCCCTTCTTCCTTCTTGTTTATTTTATGGTTAGATTTATCTAAATCTGAAACAGGGATGTTTAGCTCTCCCACAGTAGAGTTTTGCTGTTTATGTCTATATAATTCATTCAGTTTCTCCCCTAAGAATTTAGAAGCAATACCACTTGGTACATACATATTTAGTATTGAAATTGCTTCATTGTCTATGGTACCTTTTCAGAGGATATAATTTCCTTCTTTATCTCTTTTAATGAGATCTATCTTAGCAGTTGCTTTGTCTGAGATAAGGATTGCTACCTCTTTTTCACTTCAGCTGAAGCAAAATATATTCTTCTCCATCCTTTTACCTTTACTCTATATGTATCTCTCTCTCTCTCTCTCTCTCTCTCTCTCTCTCTCTCTCTCTCTCTCTGCTTCAAATGAGTTTCTTGTAAGCAGCATATTGTAGGATTGTGGTTTTTAATCCACTCTGCTATTCACTTACGTTTTATAGGAGAATTCATCCCATTCACATTCAAAGTTATAATTACTATCTCCTTATTACCCTCCATGCTATCTTCCCTCTGTTGGTATTTCCCCCTTTTTTTCACTTCATCCACAGTCCCCACATTTTTTTTAGTATTTTGTTACATCTCTGCCATTAAGTTGCTGACTGGGTTTTCATTATTTCCCCATCTCATTCTCATTTCTCTTCCCAACTTTCCCTTTACCTCTCTTACTTGATTTTAAAAATTCTTTTGGAGCTCTTCCAAGGCCTGATGTCAATTCATATCTTTCTTGAAGGCTTTGGATATAGACGTTTTGACTTTTGTTTACTCTTCTGAGTGTGTATTTTGATATTACTGTGTACCCTAAAAATTGTTTTTGGTCAGAAATTCTTTCTTCTGTTGTTTGCTCAATCCCCCAATATATGACTTGACTTTTATTCTTTGTTAAGGTGGGATTCTGCTTCCACAGTGGAGGGTATAAAGTTTCATCTTTCAGGGTTTTGCAGCTATTTTCAATGATACTTTTAGGGATCTGCAAGTTTTTATTTCTTCTTATGATCTAAGGAGAGATTTTTACTGCTCTCCTGATCAATGCTCTGATCTGTAGTTGACCAAAATCTTCAACCCTAGAAGTGAAGATTGTCTCTACTTCACTGTAGCAGTAAGTTTTGTTATACTTCAGCTTCTCTTCCTGAGACTGGAGCCCCAAGACTGTGATGCAGAACTGAGTATGGCCAGAGGAACAGAGTCCTGTCTCTTTGTAAGCAAAGAGTAATCTGTAATCTTCTTCTGACTCCCTTAAATTCCATGGACTCCAACCCCTTTCTCCTGACCTTTCAATTTAACTTGGGCTGGAAAATTCTTTCACTCAGTCATTTTGTGGGATCTGTCATTCTATAATTTGTTTAGAACCATTATTTAATGGTATTTGAAGTGATTTGAGGGAGAGGCATTCTGAGGAACTCTGAGGAGTCTCTGTCTTTACTCCAAATTCTTGTCTCTGCCCCTCCCTTTTAAAAATACATTTGTCTATTTATTTTTTTGGTCTATTTATTTATATTTCCAACTACATGAAAAGATAATTTTGGAATCATTTCTGTAAGGTTTTGATTTCCACATTTTTCTCTTTTCCTCCCTTTACTCTCCCCAATTCTTGACTGAGAGTAGTATGATATGGGTTATATATGATAACTATTTTGAACTTATTCCCATATTAATGATCTTGTGAGAGAAGAATCAGAAGGAAATGGGAGAAAACACCTCAAGGGGTAAAAGCAATTCAAAACAAATTTGAAAATAATAGGCTTTGATTTGCATTTAGACTCCATACTCCCTAGTTCTTTCCTTGTATGTGGGTTGTATTTTCCATCAAAAACCTTAAGAATTGTTTGTGATAAATTGTGCTGTGAAGAGAAAGTCTGAGATAACTGATCATCACAGAATGGTGTTGTTAATGTGTTTCAGGCAAGTCTTTCCAGGCCTTTCTAAAGTCAAATCACTCATGATTTCATATAGAACTCTAGCATGCCATAATATTCAGTTGTCATAACTTATTCATCCATTTCCCAATTGATGGGTATTCCCTCAATCTCTAACTCTTTGTGGGCTTTTTTACCTTTTCTTATAATCTCTTTGTGATACAGACATAGTAGTGTTATTGCCAGATCAAATGGTCTGTACAGTTTGGTCCATATTTGGGCATAGTTCAAAAATTGCTCTCTAGAAAGGTAAGATTAGTTTACAACTCCACCAACAATGCCTTAGTGTCCCAGCCCCTCCCCCTCACACTTCCTCTCCAGCATTTATCATTTTTGCTTTTTGTGATATAAGTAAAATAGCCTATTCATATCTTTGACCATTTATAAAAAGGCAAATGGGTTGAATTCTTATAAATTTGAATCAGGTCTCTCTATATTTGATAAATGAGACCTTTATCAGACACACAATGCTGAAAATATTTATTGTCTATAGTACTTTCACAAGATGAAGTTTCCTTCCTAAGCTTTTTAAATTAGGACTATTTTTGCTTCTTTTGAGAGCATGATTACAATTTCTGTTGTTTTTTACTTGATAGTCTGTTTATATTGATTTTATTGAGAAGTTTATTCTATTCTCATTCATTGTTAGGATTATTACCTGTGTATTTCCCTCTATCAATTTCTTCCTCCTGTTTGTCCTCTCCTTCCAGATCTTTCCCTCCACACCAGTTTCCCTTATACCTTAACCCTCTCTTGAACAACACTCCCTTCTCTCAGTCCCCATCCTCTTTACTGAATGTTCTCCACTCCTATTTCCCTGTCAGATAAGATGAATTTCTATAATCAAATGATTGTGTATATTATATCCCCTTTGAACCAATACTGAGGAGAATAAGGTTCAAGCAATGCCCATTTCACTCTACCTTCTCCTCCCCTTAAATAGTTACTATAGGCATCTTCATGTAAAATAATGTATCCCATTCTACTTCTCCCATTATTCTGCTCCCAAAATTTAATTGCTTCTCATCCCATTTTTATGTCATCCCCGAAAATTCACATCATAGCCTACACAAGATAGTTTGTGTATAGGATGTCTATCTGTACCATTAGTGACAAAATTTTTAAGAATGATAATCATCTTCTCCATATGCAGAGATGAGACAGGTCTCTGTAAGTATCCCTAATGCCTTCTCCCCCCACCTTCCCCACCCCCAATGATGCTTCTCTTTGTTCTTGATATTAAAGGTCAAATTGTTGGTTTAGTTTTGGTCTTCAGCTTATGAAAATCTAAAATCCTTCTAGTTAGATCATTGAAGGAGTATTGCCCCCTCCCATGTATTTTTCTTAATTTTTCCCAGGTAAGTGATTCGTGGTTGTAATGGAAGTTTGTTTACCTTTCAAAACATCATGTTTCATAACCTCTGATCATTTAATGTTTTAATTGCCAAGCAATCTGAAATCCTGATTGTGATCCCCCAATATTTGAATTCCTTTCCTTGGACTTTTACTTTGGGTATCTCTTTCCTGAAGTGATAGGTGCATTCTTTCAATTCCCAATTTACCCTCTGGGTCCAAAATATCCTGCAGCTTTCTTGATGTTTTTTTTAAAAAATATTCCATACAGATCCTCTTTTAATTATGAATTTCAGAAAGTCTCCATTTTTAACAAGATATTTTACTTATTTATTCAGTATTTTATTTTCTCCAAGTTACATGTAAAAAACAATTTATAACGGTTTTTTTAACATTTTGAGTTACAAATTCTCTCCCTTCCTCCCTCTCTATTTGGATAATTTATAAATGTATAGTCATGCAAAGCAATTTTGTAACAATAATGTTGTGAAAGAAAACAGAGAATCCCCACCTCCCAAAAAGAAAACTTAAGGAAAAAAAGGAAAGTAAAAAATGAAATACACTTCAATTTCTATTCTGCAAACCATCAGTCTATTCTCCAAGGATAGATAACATTCTCATCATGAGTCCTTCAGAATTGTCTTCAGACATTGAAAAGAGTTAAGGTATTCACAACCGATTTTCCTGCAGAATTGATGTTATTGTGTACATAGTCCAATTGGGCTTATGTAAGTTTTCTCAGGATTTTCTAAAAGCATTTCTTATAGTAGAAGAGTTTTCTATCCTAATCACATGCAATAAGTTGTTCAAATATTCCACAATTGAAAGGCATCCCCTCAATTTTCAGTTCCTTGACAACAGAAAAGGGATTCCACAAATACCCATAATGTCCTAGGCTTCTGGGGTTTTCTGCAGCTTTATTCAGTGATTTTTTTGAGTCCTGAAAATTTTCAGTTCTTTCAAGATAGTATGCTATAAAGAGAAGTTTTGATTACTCTCCTGACATGAGCTCTCCTTTGTGTTCCCTAAAAGTGTGGGGAAAGTCCTCTCCCATTGCAGTGACAAACTCTCTCATCCTATGGTTCCATCGTGCCCTGGGACTGTCCAAGACTATGACCAGTATATAGGCAAAGCCACAGCCACTTCTGTGTCTTATTGGAACTAACTCTTTGGAAGATTATCGTCTCAATCTGATTTCAGTATTGATCATATGGTGATGTTTGGAGGTAAAATGTCGACAAGAGTATTTTATATGACTAGTGAATTGTTATAAGAAAACTCTATTAGTCTCTGCCCTGTTTCATTCTGGAGAGGTATATTATTGTTCTTTCCCAGTCATTTTAGATATGCCCAAATTTTTGTGACTGGATTTTAATTGGCAGATCCTGGATTGGCTCATCATTTCCTTTTATCAACTCATTTTACAGATGACGTTCTGAGTCAAATACAGTTCAATGACTTACCCAGAGTCACACAGCTTTGCAACTCATGAAGAGTCCAATGTTCCAGTCACTGTAGCCTGGAAACATTCATGAATACAAAAACAATTATCAAGAAGGGGAAGTAAAGCGAATTAAGAAAAGGAAGTTTGGAGGAGCAGCTAGGTGGCACAGTGGATAGAGCACAGGCCCTGGAGTCAGCCTCAGATACTTAATAATGACCTAGCTGTGTGGCTTTGGGCAAGCAACTTAACCCCATTGCCATGCAAAAACTAAAAAAAAAGGAAGTTTAGAAATTGTTCTTCAGCAAATGTAGGGAAGAGTCATCAAACTTGGCACACATGCTTTCATGGACTAAGAACTGGGGAAAGAATGTGGGCTTCAGTAAAAGCAGACTGTGTGGAGGAAAGCCCTATTACTTTGCTCCTCAAATGCCTCTAACAGCTCATCTATATCATTTTCCATGTCACCTGTGAGCTGCATACACTGACAGACCTCACAAATGAGAAAGGCTCCTAGAGTAGCTTCTTCCTCGGTATCCTCAATGTCCACGTTAATCACATGAACTGGTTGGCAGGTCTCTTGATCTCTGGAATTTAAAGTTTCTATCACATCATCATAAACTCTCTCTTCACAAGTAAAGATGACATCAAACAACTCTTTTGAGTTCTGGAATCTTTCTGGCCGAGGCTTGATTCTTTTATTTCTGCTCAACATATTCAGAATGCCATTTTTTGTGTAGAAACTTTGGTCTTTCTTAAGAAGATCATTGCACATCTGATGATATGTGGTTTTGAAGTCATAAACATTGGGCTTGTCTGGTGTAGGCCCTGGAAGCCTTACGCAAGTTCCAGTTCCAAAGGATTTGACCCTGAATCCCTTTTTCCTGAGGATGCTATGGATTTCCATGCTCCTGTTCTGGTTATTATAGCATACAACAGCCACTTTCAGTGGGGAAGATGGCATGATGGCAGAGCAAAAGTCCAGATTTGTGGCAGAAGCAACAAGAAAGGGATTGTGGGCACCCTGTAAAGGATAGAGGTGAACAGCCACAACCACAGTTATGTGAGCAGCTGCAAACCTGCCAGTTGTAGGAGACTGCTTTGGAGACTTCTGGTGAGAGATTTTCCTGGGGCTTTAAAGTCTGGAAGAAAAGGAGTGGAAGGATTGGGACCCCACCCCATAAAGGTGTGAACTTAACCCATTGATCTTCCCCCTCCCCTACAACAGAAGGATGATATTGGATTATCAAATCACTGTTTTCACAAATAAAAGAAAAACCTAGAAGGAGTAGATGACTTTTCCACTGGTACCTGCTAAGATATTGAAAGAGACAGGATTCAACTAACTGCAACCTGAATCCAAATCCAGAGCTCTGAAAAGTAACAACTTCATGGGCATTTAAGCCTTAGGTCTACAAGACTTTAGGTCTTGACCAATTGGCAGTAATTGATTCTAGAGTTTATTTAACATTTTCTGTGGTGTGATAAAAGATGAAGATTGTTTTAAAATGATATTATCAAATTGTAAACATCGGTGCATGTATCCATTGGGTTTGTTGCTATAGTGACACCTGCTGCCTCACTTAATAGATTGTTCTTTGGGGGCTGTGACTGTTTTATTTTTATCATTGTACCCTAAGAGGCTAGCAAATTGATTAGCTCTGAGTAAACTTCTAAAACTATTTTTTGATTAAGTTTTTTTAGAAAACTACGGAATATATGAGTTAATGTGAAATACTTGAACATGCTCATTATGAACATCTTAGATCAATTATTCATTTTCTTTCCCCAGACAAGTGACCCAAATTAAAAAAAATACTTGAATTATTATATTTTGATTTACTCTCTTTCTTTTGTAGTTCTGTAGATTTATACATTGTTGCTCTGAGAACAATTTAACAGATTGCTAAATTGACTACTCAAATCTAAAAGAGTAAGAATCAATAACTCAGATCTTTTCTGCAGACAAAATATTTTGTCTATCAGCAAAATTTCTAATATCATTGTTTTTCCTCAAAAAATGATGACACATACAAAAGAAATAGATTGAGTGGTTCTGCTCAACTCACTTGGGTTAATTTGAGACAAAATGATAATTTTGGTACCAAGTAGTTTGGATGACCAATTCTGGGGAAAATTCTGGAAATGACTATTTTGGAGAAAGAAACTGGTTGCAGTGCCATTTAAGACCTTCTTCCCCCCACCTCATGACAATTCCACACAGTATTGGAGAACACTTGGAGTCCCTTTGTCTAGCTGCATCACAATTTTGCTCTGTGTTTCATGTTTCTTGTACTGTGTCTGTGACCCAGTGTTTTTGCAATTCAGGAAACCTTGATCCAGCTAAGGTAAGTTTGTTGAAGGAATTAGTGATAATATAAATCATGATAATATCATCTAGAGAAGGATGGGGCTTCAGAGGTAAATTAATTCAAGCATTCATTTATAAATGTGAAAAACTTTACTTGGTCATAGATACACAATACAGAAAAGTAATTCAAAATCACCTCTGTTGAATTCACACCTCTCTCATACTCGTGCTTTTCTGATTGAACTTTCAGCTCTGAACATTTTTACTTTCCTAATATGTAATAAACTCTTGGAGTTTAGGGATTGACTGCCTTTTTCATATCAAAAGCCTGCTACTTAGTAGATCCTTAACAAATATTTATTAACTCTTGAGATTCTGTATTGTTTTCTAAGACCCCCATCATGAGGAATGCATCACTTTTATTTATTTATTTATTTATTTGTGTTGGATTTATTTATTTATTTAGACTTAGATTTATTTATCACTAATTCCATAGTCATAGTCAAATTAATTACACTCACTGCATCTCTCTTTATCTACAAATTGTATATATTTTATAAAATCTTTAGATCCTTCAACTCCAATGTTTGTGATATTTTAATTATTTTAAGCACGATTTTACTGTAATTCAATTATATGTATGTGTGATCATATCATTTCTATAATGTACTTATAGCTCTATATTTCTTCATGTAGATCCATAGATAACTCTCATCTATTCAACTTTCACAATATTCTTATTGATGTCACCATCTTTGAGAATGAGAGCAAAAAAATAAACTCAATTCCTCTCCCCTGTCCTTTCTTCTCTTTCCCCTTCCTTCCTCAATCTCTCCCTTTCTATTCCATTCCCCTCCTTCTCCATTCCCTTTCTACCTCTTCACCCCTCACCATCTCCTCCTTTTTTTTTTTTTAGGTTTTTGTAAGGCAAATGGGGTTAAGTGGCTTGCCCAAGGCCACACAGCTAGGTCATTATTAAGTGTCTGAGACCAGATTTGAACCTAGGTACTCCTGACTCCAGGGCCTGTTCTCTATCCACTATGCCACCTAACCACCCCTTCTCTTTATTTGATTGCCATTCTCTCTTGTCCTGATGCTTCTCTCCATTCCCCACCTTTTGTCCTCCTCACACTCCTTTTCCTTTTCTGCCTCCTTCCTCTGATTCTTCTTTTCCTTTTTATTTTTCAAATGAAAAGAAAAATAGGCTTTACAGAAGTGACATACATGATTTGCCTTGTAGTCTGCATCCAATTCACATGTTGTACTAGACCTAGATTTGGGAAAACCTTGAGTCCAAGTCTACATGGATGTGTAGTCTTGGGTAAGTCATTTAACCTCTGTTCTTCTCTATGTTCTTATCTGTAAAGTTGGAGGGGTTATAACAAAAGTCTCTTCTAAGTATTAAAAGTGGTAATCAATTTAAGTGCTTAACATGAATCCTGAGCCATATGAAGGTGTTATATAAATGCAAACTATCATGATCATTATCTTCTTCATCAGCATCATCATTATTAGCACCATTATCATTATTACTTTTGGAGAAAATGTGAACAAGATTTTATTTGTACATTTCATTGGACTTCTACAAACGTGTGTTGGAATATTGTTCTATTTCTAACATTAAATTTTTCAGGAAGGCTAAATCACACCCGAAATGGACAGCTCTTTTTTTATTCATCCAAATGTTTCTGAATTTTCCCTTTTTATATAGAACTTCACTTTGTGTTGCAATTCCCTTTAATTGATTTCATTCAAATCAACAACTCTGCATTAAGGGCTTATTCTTCTCAAAGTGACATTCTGTGTACTGTCCATAAGAAAGAATACAATAATCATCACTCCCTTTCCCCTTAAATTCCCTGAAAGCAATTGACATTCTCCTGCAGTAGAATAAGAAGGAACATTAATAAGTCAACAAATCACATATAAAACTCTCCAAAATCATTTCAAGGATAAGAGAGCATTCATTATTTAGGATAGGAAAATCAGGAAAGGTTACTTTTAGGAGGTAATAACCCACATGTGAAAAAAAATAAGAGTGAATGCTAGACAGAAAAGGGAATCACTTTTGGGAAAGCAAATATTTGGGAGATGAAACAGCATTATTGGGAACTACTAATCGAGTCATTTGTTTTAAATTGAGAACATCTAAAGAAAATACAGGCAAAAATCTGGAAACCAATGGAGAAACCACACTGTGGAAGCCTTAAATGTCAGACTGATTATTTTATATACGTATTTTTCTCTAGAGGCTAAAGGGAAGCTATCGTTATTTTTGAAAGAACCTTATGGTGTCAGTTCTTGGTTTCAGGAAAATGGATTTATCAGCCACATTATATATAAATTGGGGAAATGAAAACATGAAAGCAAGAAAAAATAGGCAACTTGAATAGTTCAAACTAAAGACCATGAGAACATTTTACAGCATTGTCCTATTAGAACTCTCCAGGGCCTACATTCCCTGACCATGGTGCTTATTAGTCAGGCTTCACTGTCTCTATGGATGTTCCATTTGCTGAATCACAAATCCTAGTTTTAAGTAGACATAAAGACCAACATTATTCTCACTTCAAGGACAGTAATAAGTGCCTCAATTTCTCTCATCACAGATTGATAGAGTATTCATCTCCTAGCAAACTGAATGCTCAGAGCTCTCTAATTTTCACTTACTTATCTGGTAATGACTTAGAACTACCAGATCAACTTGACATTTTAGCAGTTGGTTATAAATAAGATGAATGGGGACAATGATGAGCTCCTGGGTAACATGCCCACAGTAAATATTCCCTCCAGAGAACTGTTTGTTGAGATATTGACTTAAACCCAAGATGCATATCAGCAATGCCCTTGTAATAACCCTGTCCTGGCAAAATAGAATTAACTTGGGATCAGAAGTGGGGGTTGGATGCAACTCATGGATAAGCATTAAACAGTAGAAATCATAAACCACTTCCCATAAATAAAGCAAGTTTAAATTTAATGTTATGGTTATAATTGTTATATGTTTCCCATCTTCTTAAAAGGAGAAGTCAGATTAGCAGACAATAAAGAAAAGGGGAAAATAAAGTTAAAAAAGAAAAAAAAAGGAAAGAAGTAGGTGGTTGAAAGGAAGACAGAAGGAAAAGAAGAAAGAAAGAAAAGAAGGAAGCAAGGGAAGAAGGAAGGGAAGCACAGAAAAAAGAGCAGGATGACTATTTTAAGATTTGATTAGGCATCTAATATAAAATACAAAGGATACAGTGATTGAGAGTTGAGAACTGAGTAATCAATAAAACAATTGATAGTCTCATCATGCTATAATTTCATGATTCCAATACACAGCAATGCATGCTAAATTAATTTGAAAATTATTATTATTATTATTATTAAAAATACAAATAAGTAATAAATAACAATGTAGTTGATATCGTAGTCTATCAAAGACAAGGTCCTGCAGGGAGCAAAAGATGAATTAGAGTTGTTTGTTATTCATTCTTTTTTTTTAAGATTTTTTTTGTTTTCTTTTTTTTGCAAAGCAAATGGGGTTAATCAGCTTGCCCAAGGCCACACAGCTAAGTAATTATGAAGTGTCTGAGGACGGATTTGAACTCAGGTACTCCTGACTTCAGGGCCGATGCTCTATCCACTGAGCCACCTAGCCACCCCTTCCTATTCATTCTTGAAGAGGACCAGAACTTCAGAAGATTGTTGCCACGACTTTCAAGTGAATTGGATTTAAATAAGGTAGGATTGTACATAGTCACCAGACTCAACCTCTCCCCCTGAGTCTTCTATGCCCAATGACAAGATATAGATCAGGATGACTGGAGATGACCTCATATGCAAAGAGAGATTCTGACCTTTTTAAGCTAAGATCTTTACCAGGTTTGTCTAAGGCAATGTTCGTACAGTGATTAAGGGGAAAGAGGTGAATTAATTGTCAAAATATCAATAAATGAACAATCACATGTAATGTGTCAGGGATGTGCTAGGCATTTAGATATAAAGTCAAAACAGAAACAATTATTGGTTTCAAGGTGGTTTTCTTTTGTCCAGAGAAGCTGCATACATATAAATCAATATATAGAAAATTGAATATAGAATAATATATAGAAAAAAGAATAAATACAAATTTGAAGGAATTCAAGCCCAAGTAACTGGGAGAATCAAGAAGGCTTCATGTAAAACATGCCAATTGAAGAAAATTTTAAAGCAAAGAAGTAATTCTCAGAGGCAGAAATGACATGGGAGTGTATCAGATGCATGTAAGTTAGATAGTATAAAGTGTGGAGAAGGGGAAATTGTTACCTATAGGGAACAGAAAAAAAAAACTAATTCAACTGTACCATATGTTACTTTAAAGGGAATGATGCATTATACACCTGAAAAGTATCTTGGAGCTAGCTTGAAAGAAACTGTAAATGCCAAACACAGACATTTATCTTTGATCTTTGAGGCAATCTGGAGCAATTGAAATTTATTGTAATGAATAGGAGCATGTCAGACCTTATCCTAGAGAAAATCATTTGTTCAATTATATGGAATATGGATACATGAAAAGAAAGATTTGGGAACAATTAGGAAATTAATTCACCTAGAGTAAGAAGGAGACCCCTGTTATTTCATAAAAATAGGGAGCTTCCATTTTCTTTTAAAAATATCTTTAACAATGAACATTGTCATGTTGGTCATTGCTTATACTTAGTGACTCACTACTACCAGTCATAATAATCACCATTGTCATCACTATCATCATCATTATCATCATCATCATCATCATCATCATCATCATCATCACTATTATTTTGCAAGGCAAATGGGTTTAATGACTTCCCCCAGGTCACACAGTTAGGCAATTATTAAGTGTCTGAGGAAGGATTTGAACTCAGGTACTACTGACTTCAGGGCCAGAACTCTATCCCATTTACCGCCGAGCTGCTCCCATCATAACTATTATAAAAAGGAAGTATTTTGTTTATAATATCTGGAACTATTTCTGCATCATTTCACATTAAATTTCTGTGATTGAAATTAGAAGAAATTATGACATAAATTATTTAGTATATTACTTTTCAGTGTTTTAATTCTCTCCTTATACCTTCAAACTGCCCCTCTTTCTTCACCTCTCACCACAACTCCCAAAGTCTTTGATGTTCTCCTAACTCCCTGAAATTTCATTGCCACAACACTGTTCTACTTATCTTTCTTAAGCCTTATTTTCTGAGGATTCTAAAAAGTGGCATGAATTAATTTCATAACTACAATAATAAGATGGAATATGATCAGTGAAGATGTAATATCCTGGGAGGAAGGACAAGAATCAATGACAGATGCACTGCATTCAAGCCTTTACATCTGATTTTTATCATAACTGCTCACTAATTCAACTCAAGATTGAAATGTATCCTTAGAAAAAGACGGTGGAAGGTATTTGCCTATGGGGAATATAATTTGAAAATTAAGGACATGGTCTGATTCATACATACATGTCTAACCAAACCCTTTGTCTTAGTGTGAACCCAATGGCTTTATAAAGTAGGGTAATGCAGTTTGACATGCAAAGATTCCTGTTTCGTCATTTATAAACCTAAGAGGTAAAATGTATAACTTTTGGAATAGAAGTCAAGTTCTTTCTAAAGTATAAATATATATTAAGGTGAACTATGATTATCATCACTGAGTCTTTCAATATGACTTCTTAGCTTTGATGCCAAAAGAAGAGAACAATGTGGAAATCAAAAATATTTTCTAGGCTTATAATGGGGATAATTGGAGGGAGATAGATAGTTATTTCAGCAGATATCAAATACGGTTTTATGAATAGGGCTGGTCTTGGAGCCTAGACTCACACCAAGTCAAAGGATATGGGGAGACAAACATGAGCCTGACCATGGCCTTAGTTTTCAAATTATATTCCCCATTTATAAACAACACTTT
Source organism: Macrotis lagotis (assembly GCF_037893015.1). Classification (NCBI taxonomy): domain Eukaryota; kingdom Metazoa; phylum Chordata; class Mammalia; order Peramelemorphia; family Peramelidae; genus Macrotis; species Macrotis lagotis. The sequence goes on from NC_133658.1 coordinate 30,260,815, forward strand.
CCTCTGTCTTTTTCTTGTAGTACATCTCAAGAACGTGAGTTGGATTAGAGTGTAGTTGTGATACAATCAGATACAACATTTGGAGCTCCTATAAAATGATACTGCAGCTCTCACTCTTACTAGTTGTGTAACCTTGGAGAGGTCATCTCCTATCTCTGTGTCCCAGATTCATCACTTAGAAAGCACCATGTCAGTTGGTAAATGAACATTTTTGTTGTGGTTGTTGTTTTAAGTATTAGGTCCTTTGGTAAACATTGGAGATACAAAGAGAAACCATGAGCCAGTGCAATCAGATTACTATGTAAAATGTAGTTCATGTAGTGTGTGGCAAGGGCTCTTTAAATGTTAATTTAGTGACTCACCTAGTAATAGGTGAGTTATAAAGTTGCAATCATTCAAATAATAAATCTATCAAGAATAAGCATTGATTAAGATCACACTTTGTACCAAGAAACAGATTGAACTTTAAGGACACTGAAAAAAAGAAAACTAAATAGTCACTTGATAAATCAATGAATGAAAAATATTTTCTGGGTGCCAGGTAGTTTTATGTTCTCAAAATATAATAAAAAGAAGAAATCATTTAATTATATAAATGCAAACATTTAAAAAATATATGCAACATCAATACAACTACTTCCCTCAGGGAGTTTACATTCAAGTAAAAGACACATTGGTTGTAATACCGTGTTCACATATAATTAATAAAAAAATACAAAATAAATATCAGAGAAGAGTGACAGCTAAGTGGTTTAGTAAAAAGTCAGGAAGACTCATCTACCTGATTAAAAATCTAGACTCTAGAAGGATTTGCATGAACTGATGCTGAGTAAGATGAGCAGAACCAGAAAAATACTGTACACCCTAACAGCAACATGGGGCCGATGATCAACCTTGAAGGACTCACTCATTCCATCAGTGCAACAATCAGGGACAATTTTGGTCTATCTGAAATGGAGAATACCATCTGTATCCAGAGAAAGAATTTTGGAGTTTGAACAAAGACCAGAGATTATTATTTTTAATAAAAAATGATATCTTATTATGTAACTTTGCTATCTCTTATATTTTATGTTTTTTTAAGAATATATGATTCCTTTCTCATCACATTCAACTTAGATCAATGTAGACCATGGAAACAATGTAAGGAATAGCAAACTGCCTTATGTGGGGGCTGGGGGGAAGAAAACAAGATTGGGGAAAAATTATAAAACTCAAAATAAATAAAATCTTTCCAAGAAAAAATTAAAAAATAAAAATCTAGGTTCAAATCAGTGAGATCTTGGGGAGTTCATGTAACCTGCTTGCCTCAGCTCTTCATCAATCAAATGAATTGGACAAGAAAATGATAACCTAGTTCAGTATCTTAGACAAAAAAACACTCCAGATGTACTCATGAAGAGTCAGAAGGTACTGAAACAACTACAATTTGAAAGGAGAGTCATCATTACTGAAAATTCCTGGACAGTGGAATGACATGGTTCTTTGATTTTTTTTTCAGAAGATAAAATAGAAACCCCAAATGGCCTATTGATTTTATTTCGAAAGTCATACCATAAAATTTAATAGTTGTAAGAAAGGTCAGTTTAATATCCAGCATATTTTAATAGAATTGTCAATTTCAATAATATAAATCCCCCTTTACCACCACCAAATTGTAAGTCAAAAAAGGAGCTGGGAAACCATTACTCACTTGTTAAAAATCACATTTTCCCAATTTAAGCAACTTATTCCTGCTTGTGAACAGTGTGCTAAAACAACTAGGAAGTTTAGATCTTAAAGCTGGTGAAAAATCTTGCTCCATGAAAGAATGTGCATCCAAATGTTGCAGAATGAAGAACTTTTCTAATCCCAGATTTATAACATTATTCAAGCTCCCTGACTTCCCATTATCTGTAAAACTGATTTCATTATCTGTTAAATGATAAAAATGGACTAGCTGACTTTTGGATCCCTTCTGCAGCTTTAGGCACCTACCTCACAGCATTAATTAGACAACTCATTACTTCAATAAGTCAAGGATCCATAATTTCATTGATATTATGACACAATGTACACCAATATAGATCAGGGGGTCTCTATAATGTAGAATATATGGACTTTGAGTGACATTTCTGTTGATAATCTTATCACTTTACAACCAACTTGGGAATTTCACTAAAATTTATTGGTCTAGTCCTTGGACAAAAACCACAATCAGGGGCAGCTAGATGACTCAGTTGAATAGAGCACTGGCCCTGGAGTCAGGAGGGTCTGGGTTCAAATCCAGTCTCAGACACTTAATAAGCCTAGGCTGGTGACCTTGGGAAAGTCAGTCTTAATCCCATTACCTTAAATAAATAAAGTTTCTTAAAAAAGTAGTGAGAAGACACAATCAACATCAGTTGTGTTTTACATGGAAACATGCATTATTTTCACTTTCTGCATGTATAGGACCTAGGAAACCTTGGATTTCAGACCATTCAAAGAAATCAAGCATTCTGGTGTAAACATTGTCTAAAATTATAATATTATTAATTAATGTTTTAATGCTTATTATTGTATTATTATATTATTGAGCTTGGTTCATCCACAAGCTGTTTATTCAGTGCTCATAAAAGGTTAATTTTTGAGCCCTTTGCAATTTTTAACACAGTGCAGATAATACCAAGATACCAGAACACAATGAGACTTTTTCAATATTTCGTCATATTCTTTAAATGATTCCTAAATTGACAGTTGGAGGGCACTTGATTTGTCATATAATCCAAGGATCCTAGTATTCAACCTATAGAGTAACAAGAGACCTCATAGACCAATCACTTCAATTTATAGATAAGGAAACAGAGGATAAAGGAATTTTAGTTGTCCGCTTTCATAAAAGTATTCATCAAGAGAAGTAGTATTGGAATTATTTCTTTTCTTTTTTTTTCAAATTGAAATTTCAATTAAAATCTCTCATTTTAAAATGGAAAAAAATGAGACCCAGGAAAGTCCAGTAACTTTTCTAGACTCTTACATGTATGGATGATTCTAAACCATATCAAGCTTTCTTTTCATTTCACTATAGCTTTCCCTATCTAAAGAGTTCATGGGTTATATAAAAGTGGTTAAAAAAAAGGAAGAAGCACAAGTTTGACAAGCAAAAAAAAAACCCAATTTTTTTTTGTCTTGATGAGTTTATATTTCTCATTTTTTTATTTTTTGATACGAATAGCTTAATACAATCATATATGATATATATATATATTTATTTATTTATATGCATATAAATATATATATATATATGTTTGTGTGTGTGTGTGTGCATGTGTAAAAATACATAGATATGAAAATGTAGATATGGATGGGGTTTCTTTGTTTATTTAGAAGGATTGAGGCTAGGCCCATGAATTCATTGATGTGATGCACTCCAGTTATAGCAACTCCTTTTGTCATTATCAACCCCTCAATTGGCTTGAGTTTTTTTTAGTTTTAGCAAGTTGTAACATTGTTGTAAAATAATTTATTTAATGTCACACAGATAAAATGTGACTGAAGTATAATTTAAATCCAAATTTTCCTGAATCTAAGATTGACAAACTATTAATTATTCTACACTATTTCTCTCTAACAATCTCATCAAAAGTACCTAAATGACAGATATGCCCGAGACCTAAATGCTGAACTTAAAGTATAACAAACTTTTATTAATATATCAAATTGACATTTATATCTTTCTGCATTTGTATATATGAATAGGAATATATGTATATATGTATATATGTATATTTATATATATGTTAAATCCAAATATATGTTTGTGTATATCTATATCTATCTATTTATCTGTCTATCATCTATCTATCTATCTATCTATCTATCTATCTATCTATCTATCTATCTATCTATCTCAAAGACAAATCAGTGTCTGAATGTTCCTCTATTTGAACAATGAGGCAAAGAGTTTCTTGAAGTTTTAGAATACTTTTTTTAAGTTGAGGTTATTTTATTAAGGGGGTTATTTTTGCTTTTATTGGCTGAAAGATTTTCAGAGCTTCAAAGGTATACTTCAAAACTTAAGGGCTCCTTAGAGGGAATGAGTGACCTTTATCATAAAAGCACTAAATGAGAACACCATTGGCATAGCTGTATTATCATAAAACAAATTTAGAAACCAGATTTTAAAAAGGGCATGCAATTGGCATAACAGAAAAGGCCAAGTACTAATCCTTGAGGAATTTTTCAATGTATTGGGGAGAATGTAGATCAACTGGCCAAGGACCATTTTCCTCCTCTGGAAATCCACAGTAAATTGAGCATGGTATTATAAAAATAGGATATTGTAGCAAAGGCCACATATCAGTGGCATGTAGGTTAGTGTTCCGTAAATCTGCTTCCAAAAGTCAGTAAAAGGGCACAAATGATCAATTCCTTTTCAGTTTTTAGATGATGAGCAGTGCAAAATATGGCTGATTGGAAGATATGAAGGTCAGGTCATCTACCTGGTTCAAAATTGTGTGAGCTACATGCCAAATACTGAACTTTGAGAAATGTAAGAGAAAAGCCAATATCATTTTGTGCTGAAAACCCCACAGATTTTCTTTTGAGATTAAGATGAATGAATCATGATAGTTGACAATATTCCTCGGAATTATAGGGGTGGAGAATGGGAAAGGGAGAAAGGACTTCTTTTTTTTTATGATTTTCGTAAGGCAAATGGGGTTAAGTGGCTTGCCTAACGCCACACAGCTAGGTAATTATTGTCTGAGGCCAGATTTGAATTCAGTTAATCTTGACTCCAGGGCCGGTGCTTTATTCATTGCACCACCTAGGCGCCCCAGAGAAAGGACTTCTGAATGAATTGATTCTTCTTTGTACTGGCAACTTAATCTTAAAATAAAAACAACTTCCATATCCACATTTATAATATGCAGTATCATCATTATCATTATCACTCATCTAATTGTTTTACCTTATCACTCCATTTATCTTAGAATTTATCCATATTCCAGGAACACATTCAGTTTTTGGCATATTTTCCTGTAACTTCATGGTCTGGATAGTCTATAGTATGGAGTTCTGATCACTTATACATTCATTCATTCATTCATTCATGCATTTATTTATTCATTTGTTTATTTATTTATTTATTTCAGAATCCCTTGAGGTTTGCTTATTTCAATGGACTTGGTTTCAGAGTTTTTGTTCCTTGAATATCTAATAAGGGCTTAATCAAATGAACAAACTTTGCGTAATTCCAAGGTCCTACAAACTCTCTCAGATGATAAACAATTGTTTTTCCCCCAATTAGTCATATTAATTCATATAATAGTATTTCTTACATTCATTTGGCCTTGTACAAGGGAGGGAAGGTTGTTCAAAAAAAATATGAAAGATATGTGTATTTTAATAATTGCGTTCTGTTTTAGCAGCCATCACACAAGAATTTGTATAACATAGGAAGCTTATAGAAGATAATAAACATAATTGTGAAAGGGCTCAAATCCACATCATCCCAGGATCAGTTGAAGGAATTGCGGATGAGTAGTTGGGAGAAAAGATGGATCAAGGCAATATGAGAGCTCTTTTTAAACACCAAAACAAACATCCTGGCTGGGATTTTATCAGTTAGCTAGGTCAAACTGCTCATTTTACAGATGACACAGGTTGTGTGATTTACTAGAGGTCTCATAGATGATAGGTAGAAGCAATGTATTTCAAAAACAGAACAATGACTCCAAAACCAGACTTCTTTTCTCCAACAGGAGTGTATTCCTATCCTAGAATTTTAGAGTAAAAGTTCATTCATGAAAAAGATCAAAGACATGGCAATGCAGTGCCTCAGTGGACAAATGTAAACTCTATTATTTGTTTAGAATGTTGAGTCCATAAAAGATAATCATTTATAAAAGCTGTGAAAAACTTAGGCAGGAATCAGGGTTTTGTAACTTGGATCCTATTGGTCTTCCCATTCTGATCTCATATTATTTCATCTCATGTTCTTTCTCTCTCAACCAAACTGAGATAATTCAAGTTTTCTGTATATAATAGTCTATATTCCCAACTCTTTCCTTTGATATTGATTAAACAGTTGCCTAATTCTGGTTTCTTTATCACTAGTACTTATGACATTATAGTTGAAAACAGTTGCATGCTTTTTGAATAGAATCGAACATAATGGTTTTAAATATAAGCAGAAAATTTTTACTGTCTTAAATTTTTTTAAAAAATATATTAATATAGAAAGGTTTATATTTTAAGAAATTTTTCCATGATTTTTCAGTCATGTACAAATCTTTATAACCTCATTTGAGATTTTCTTCGTGAAGATATTGACATCATTTGCTGCTGTTTTCTCTGGTTCAATTTACAGAAGATGGATTGGAGTCAGGAAGGTTAAATGACTTGCCCAGGGTTACAGAGCTTTTAAATGTTTGAGACCAAATTTGAACTCATGAAGATGATGAGTTTTTCTGACTTCAGGCCTGGTGCTCTGTCCACTGCACTATCCATTAAAATATTGTGAATTCTTTCTTTTCTTTTTTTTTCAGGTTTTTGCAAGGAAAATGGGGTTAAGTGGCTTGCCCAAGGCCACAAAGCTAGGTAATTATTAAGTGTCTGAGACCAAATTTGACCCCAGGTACTCCTGACTCCAGGGCCCATGCTTTATGCACTGCACCACCAAGATGCCCCCCACTGTGCCACCTGGCTGGCCTGAATTATTTCTTTTCTAAATAATTTGTACATGTGAAAAAATCAATAGCTTCTTTCCATAAGATTTATCTTCTACATTCACTATTTCACTATTTTTTCCTCGATTCTCTTCTGGGGAACTGTAGATGTAAGCCAAAGCCAAGATGCAAATTATTTTCCTTGGGGATCCTGGGTGGTGGCATAAGTATTCAGAAATTAATGAAATATCATCATGGACACTGTGGATTGTTTTTCCCTCCTTAAATTCTCTTCCCTCTAGGGTTTCAGTACACCATCATTTCCATGTTCTCCTAGCTCACAAACCATCACTTCATTGTCTCCTTTGCTGAATCCTATTGCAGACCACGTTCTCTAACTGTAAATGTCCCTGAGGGTTCTGTCCTGAGCCTCTTTCTCTTTTCCCTTTATACTATTTTGCTTGACCACAGTTTCTATTAATTTAATTGACATATCTTTTCTAGTAATTCTCACATCTACTTATACTGTCCTAATCTTCCTGCTGCCCTCTATTCTCACTTCTTCAACTCTCATGTCATATATTTTAATCTAGATGTCCATTAGACAGCTTTATTTCTGAGGCAAAGGAGTTATGTGACTTGCCTAAGTTTCTGAGATCAAACTTGACCTTACTCTAGGGAATGTGTTCTATCTACTGCATCATCTACCTGCCATGACACCTTAGACTCAATAAGTCTTAAATGGAACTCACCATCTTTTGATCTAATGTCTCTCCCTTCCAAAAGGTCTTATTGCTGTAGAGAAAACCATCTTTCCATTACTTCAAGTTTAAAACCTAGAAATCACTATAGATTGTTCACTATATTTCGATCCATGAAAGCAAATCTGTTGCCAAGGCCTGCTGATTTCAACATATTTCCACTCTTTCTTTTGATACGGCCACCATTCTATTTCAAGCCCTCGTCCTCACATAGCTGTATTATTAGAATGCCTTACTGATCAGTCTGTCTGTCTCAAGTCTTTCTGCACTCCAATCAATACTCCATACATTTTTGAAAGTTATTTTACTTTTTCAAGTACATATAAAGATAATAAGCAATATTTATCTTTCAATAAGCTTCAGAGTTCCACATTTTCTCCCTTCCTCCTTTCCTTTCCCCTTCCTCATGACAATGAAAAATCTGAAATAAGTTAAACATATACATTCATGTTTACCATATTTTCAAAATGGTGAAAGAAAAATCATGACGGAAAAAAAAAGACAATTGTTAAAAAGTGAAAATAGTAAACTTTGGTCTAAATTCAGACACTAGATGTGGTCTGTATTTGCAATTGTCCTTGATCTCTGAACTGGTGAAATTAGAATAAGACATCATAGCTGAATACCACTCATGTTTTTTAAGTTAAAAAATATGCTTTAATTATTATTCAGACACCATCAACTCTTTCTCTGGGGCTAGAAAGCATTTCATAGGTAAATCCTTCACAGTTGTCTTGGATATAGTATGATTGAGAAAAGCGAAGTCATTCACAGCTCAATATTTTGCAATAATGCTGTTATTTTGTTTACGTTACATTTTCTATTGTATCTGCTCATGCAAGGCTTTTCAGGTTTTAATGAGAGCATACTGCTCATTATTCCTTATAGCACAATAGTATTTCATCAAAATCATATACCACAACTTGTTGAGCCATTCCCCAGTGGATGGACAGTTTCTCAATGTCCAATTTCTTGCCATCAGAAAAGAATTGGTGGGGGGGGGTGGAGCCAAGATGGCCACAAAAAAGAATTGAGTCTTAGGAGTTCTCTGATAAAAACTCATAAACTAAGGACTCTAACTAAACTTTCGAGAGACAGAACCCACAAAGGGACCCAGTGAGGCAGTTCTCCTACTCAAGGTAACCTGGAAAAGAGCAGAAAGGCTCTGCTCCCCGGGGTTGGAGAGGCGGCCCACCAGAGGGGAGGCCTGCCAGAGCCAAAGAACTTCAGACTCCCGGAGGCAGCCCCAGGGCCCTGGGAGCGACAGCTCACAGCAGCGGGGGAGTCTCCTGAGCTGCACCCAGGGGAGCACCGGGCACAAAGTGAGGGAGCAGCGGGGACCTCTGCCAGAGCGAGCACGTGGAGCCCAGCCCTCAGGGCACACAGGGAGCAGCATGGTCTTTTTGCAGCCCAGATCCAGAAACGGAAGCAGGTGGAGCCCATAAGCAGGAGCCCCAGGGTATGAGCCCATTGAGCTAAGGGAGGGGAGTGAAGAGAGACTGCCAAGCTCTGTCCTCTGCCCCTGAAACAGGACTCTGGGGCTCTGACCACATTCAGATCCTGATCTCAGTCATAGAACAGCAGGGCCCCCCGCCAACTCAGGCCTGTGGCAGAGGGGGGCGCTTATGGTCATTCACAGACCAGGAGGGAGGACAGAGCCACACACACTGAGATCCTTGTGGGAGTGCCACAAAAGCTCAGGAAGCACCCCCAAAACAGGTTTAGGCTCAGAAAATGAGCAAGCAGAGAAAAAAAAGTGGAACACCATTGAGAAATATATTATCTATGATCCCAAGAAGGATGGATGAGGAAACACAAGCTCCTGCATCTAAAGATTCCCAGAAAAACAGAAACTGGGATCAGGCTATGACAGAGCTCAAAAAAGACTTTGAAAATCAAATGAGGAAGTTAGAAGAAAAACTGGAAAAAGAAATGAGAGAGATGCAGGAAAAACATGAAAATGAAGTCCGCAGCTTAGTCAAGGAGATCCAAAAAAATGGTGAAGAAAATAGCATGCTAAAAACTAGCTTGGGTCAATTGGATAAAACAGTTCAAAAAGTTATTGAGGAGAAGAATGCTTTAAAAAAGCAAAATTGGCCAGATGGAAAAAGAGATAAGAAAACTCTCTGAGGAGAACAAATCCTTCAGGGAGATCAATGAATTTGCCAGAAATCAGGAATCAATACTTCAAAACCAAAAAAAAAAAGTGAAAAATTAGAAGAAAATGTGAAATATCTCATTGAAAAAACAACTGATATGGAAAACAGACTTAGGAAAGATAATTTAAAAATTATTAGAATACCTGAAAGTCATGATCAGGAAGAGCCTTAACATCATTTTCAAAGAATTACTACAGGAAAATTGCCCTGATATTCTAGAAGCAGAGGGCAAAATAGAAATGGAGAGAATCTACCAATCCCCCCAAGAAAGAGATCCCAAAAAACCAACCCCTAGGAATATTATAGCCAAGTTCCAGAACTCCCAAGTCAAAGACAAAATATTACAAGCAGCCAGAAGGACACAGTTCGAATATCATGGAGCCACAGTCAGGATCACACAGGCTTTAGCAGCAGCTACATTGGAAGCTCGTAGGGCTTGGCATATAATATCCCGGAAGGCAAAAGAGCTTAGAATGCAGCCAAGAATGAACTACCCAGCAAGGCTGAATGTCCTTTTCCAGGGAAAAAGATGGACTTTCAATGAACCAGGAGAATTTCAAATGTTCCTTTTGGAATGGCCAGAGTTGAACAGAAGGTTTGATCTTCAGATACAGGACTCAGGTGAAGCATGGAGATTGGAGGAGAAGGGGAACATATCAGGGACTTAATGATGATGAACTGCATGTATTCCTGCATAGAAAAATGACATTGATAAAACTCATATGAACCTTCTCAGCTAATAGAGCAGGTAGAAAGAGCTTTTATAGTCGAAGCACAGGAGAAAGCTGATTTCGAAGATATAAGGTGTAAAAATGGAGTCAATAGGAAAAAAGGGAAATGTAATGGGAGAAAGAAAAAGGAGAGGGGGAATAGGCCAAGATATTTAATATAATAAGATTTTTCTTTATTACAATGACGTATTGCAATGATGTGGAAGGGGAGAGGCAAGGGGGAATGAGGGAACCTTTGCTCTCATCAGAGGTGGCTAGGAGCAGAAACAGCATGTATACTCAATGGGGTATAGACATCTGGAGTAAGAAGGAGGGGGGAGCAGGGGGAAGGGATGGGGATGTGAATGATGGAGGAGAGGATGGACCATGGGGGGGGGGAGAGTGGTCAGATATAACACATTTTCTTTTTTACTTCTTGCAAGGGGCTGGGATTGGAAGGCCTGCCCAGGACCACAGGGCCAGGTGGATTCTGGGCCTAAGGGGTGGTACGGGGGCTCAGGGCTTCTTGGACCCAGGACCAGGGATCTGTCTGCTGCACCACTCAGTGACCCTACAGCAGAGTCAGAGTGAAAGGAGAGAGAAAATATAGCACATGTAGTGGAAAAATAAGAAAGGAGGGAGTTGCAATCAGCAATGGCAATGGCAGAAAAATATGGAAGTAATTTTTGTGATGGACTTACCATAAAGAATGCGATCCACCCATGACAGAGTTGTTGGAGTTGGAACAAAGACTGATGCACATTTTTTATTATTATTATTTGGGGGAGGGTGCAGGGCAAATGGGGCTGGGTGGCCTGCCTGGGGCCACATAGCAGGGTGGTCTTTGGGTGTCTGAGACCAGATTTGGATCCCGGTGCTCATGGCTCAAGGGCCAATGCTCTGTCCTCCACCCAGCCACCCCTACTATTATTACTATTTTATTTTATTTTGGGTCTTTTTTTTTCTTCTTTTTGGTTTTTGCAGGGCAGTGGGGATCAGGTGGCTTGCATGTCACACAGCTGGGTGATTGTTGGGTCTACGGGGCTGGATGTGGGCTCGGGTGCTCTTGATTCCAGGTGCTTTGTCCATTGCACTACTTGGCCATACCTACAATCATTACTTTTTTATTTTAATTTTTTTCTCTCCCCTTTACTTTATCGCTCAAGCAAGTCTATATTCATGGGGGGAGAGGGGGTATTTTGTTTACTCTTAGACAAGAATACCTTATTAATGTAAAAAAACATTTGTACAAAATGAGAATAAAAAATAAAATTAAAAAAAGAAAAAAATGAAAAGATTTGGTATAAATATTCTACAGATATACTCATTTGGGTGTGCTTCTGGTCCTCCTCTTCCTCGGACTGCAGCCCAGAACTGTGAGCCAGATCCAAGTGTGGGTAAAGCAACAGAGTCCTGTCTCAGTGATAGAAAAGAGACCTCAGTAGTTTCCTTCCAACCCCCTTACCATACTTGGGTCAAGAGCCCCTGAAGCACCAGCTGCTACTAAAGATGAATCAGTGGCTTCCTATGCTTGCTCTTGGTACATTGGCACCTGGTCTGGGCTGCTGAGTCCTGTGCTGTACTGCACTCCAATCTCACCCTGGCGGGGCATACTTTTTCTGCTCACCTTCCAATTTGCTCTTGGCAGTTTCTAGACTGAAAGATCTGGAAACCACTATCACTTCCACTGACCCAGTCAGCTTGCTTCTTGCTCCTAGAAGGCTGGGGTTGGTACTTCTTGGCCAGCTAGTATTACACAACTGAAAGGGTTGAATAACAATCTTCTGCAAGTACAAAATGAAATAGGGAAGAGAGTAAAAGAGTTTTATCATCATAATTTACCAGATATAGCAAGTACTCCATTTTAAGAGCCAGCCCATGGGGCAGCTAGGTGGTACAGTGGATAAAGCACAGGTCTTGGAATCAGGAGTACCTGAGTTCAAATCAGGTTTCAGACACTTAATAATTACCTAGCTGTGTGACCTTGGGCAAGCCACTTAACCCCATTGCCTTGCAAAAACTAAAAAAAAAAAAAAAAAAGAGCCAGCCCAATTTCTTTGACAAGAAAACCCTAAATGGGGTTACAAAGAATAAGAACAACTGAATCACAACAACCACTCATACTTACAGTGCCTTCTTTTCTTACTGACAGTTATTCCCTCATAATCCAGATATATGCATATGTTCATATATATATATATATATATATATATATATATATATATATACATATACATACATGCCCATGTATATACCAATATAAAATATGTGTGTTATGTGTATATATGTATAGATACATAGATTCAGAATTTGTTTATGTGTTTAAATTTTGTTTCCCTCAATAGGTTGTATGTTTGATTTAGGGAATAGAATATCTTTCCATTGTTTTTGTATCTCCAAAATTTAGCACACTGACTAAAACTCAGTAGGTGCTTAATAAATTATTGTTGGTATTATAATAGAATTTAGCAATTTATTTATTTATTTGATTGTTTGTTTATTTATTTTATTTTTGCAAGGCTATGAGTTTCACAGAGCTAGTAATTATTACTGTGTCTGACACCAGATTTGAATTCAATTCCTCCTGACTCCAGGTGTTTTATCCACCTTGTCACACTTAAAATTTAGCAATTAAATCTCATTAGTATCCTTAGGGTAAATCTAGGTAACACAGAAGATAGAACACCAGGCTTAGAATCAAGAAGGCTCAGATATATGTGATATATAAAGATATAATGTGCTATATATTATATACACATATATCTTTTAATCTTTTGTGCTATGTGAAATATTGCCATTTCTCACTCATACATTATATACCATTGCAAATAACATCAAAACAGCATTTTGATGAAAATTAAATTATTATGCTTTTCTTTGAGACAAGAACTTATATAAATATTACATTTCTATTATTGCATAATAGGATGCTCAAGAATTAAACTCTTCCAAGTAGACATTTGCTAAATATATTTTGAAAGGATGAATAAATTGATCCCTGATATTTTAATTACCGGACTTATATTAGTGTTATACTTCCATAATAACTTAATGTTGTATCATTATTTAAAGGAAAATTAGATATTTCCTTGTAAACTTGGGGAAGCAACATTTTTTTACCTCACTGTCATCATTTCTTAAATGAGAAAGCTATTTAACTAAATATTATTCAATATACATGCACATTGTATATGTATAACTTATTCCATAGATATTTTTATGTATATAATCTCCAAACATTACGTGATGTCTAACAACCATTAAAAAAGACTCAGTCTTTCAATTTCTACTCCATGAGTGGAACTAGACTGATGTAGCTACAATCTCTTATACATTTGCAGCTACAATCTCTTATAAATTTTTGAGTAAGTGGCTTATTGATGGTTATTAATATTCTGCATGGCTATTGTACATAGTCAAGAGAATTTTCTCATGAATGGTCCTAATCCATGACTGTGACTTTTTCAACATGATGGTATAATCAAGAAATTGAATCATTTGTTATGACTGTAACCAAAATGCCAATGAAGAGTTAAATGGTGAGAGAATCATGAAAATTGTGGGAACAAACCTGAATCTATCCTGTAAATCTGACTTCATTTTGAGCCATGTTATATTTTCTGGTAAGTTCTACTTATTTTCTAATCATGGAAATTGAATGATCTCTTGTGTTATCTCATAGATTGCCGTCCCCCAACTTCCCAACCACACTCATCTCTGTCCCAGGTCCAAAAGATCTTAAACTCTCCTCTAACTAAAAAATCAGGAAACCTAATCTTAAATTCTAGTTGATAACACATTTTTTTAAGTTCACAAATTTTGTCTTCCACTGGATTTAGAATCTAGTGCCTTTCTGAGAAAGTCCTCTCCTGGTTTGTTACACAATTTACAAGCCTTGGTTAGAATGATATGTCCAGAAATTTGAATTTTGTTTCCTTAGTTATTTAAGATTTCACCATCATGGCATTTGGTAAGCTTTGACAAGTCAAGGCAGTATCCCCTTCAATTTCAAACTTTTCAGATTTTCCATGTTGTTGGAACAGATTCTTGCCATGAACACATACATTGTTAGGAAAGACATGACATTGGAAGGCCATTTGAGGGTATAGGTAAGCATCCATTTAAATTAGAGAAGAGTAGACGATGTGTCACAAATAAACATATTGGTAAGTGGTACAGTCAGTCACAAATAGCCACATTGTTGGTATTTTTATTTTCAAAGAGGAACAATGAAATCATGAGCTATGGTATCTTGATTAGTGAATGAATTTGCTTTAACTGAGGTAGAGATCCACAAAGTCATCAGCATCCTTCTCTCTTCTAGTCATTCAAGTCCAGTGGCAAGACAAAAGTCAAGATGGCTTGTAATGGCCTGGGATGCAGTGTATGACCAACTCTAATTTTCACTTTCATGACTATTAGAACAGATTTCTCCCATTTTCCCATACTTGGGGGTGGTTATTCATACATATGCTTGGGGTAGATATGCTCCTAGTTCAGAGATGCTTTGGACCTATTGCTAAGATACTTTTGACCCAAAGTATGGCTAGTACACATTCTGTAGCTTCCTTGAGTGATAGGTGAGAGATGTATAAACAGTGGAAACCAAAAGTAGATTGGCAGTTGAAAAGAGTTCATCAAGCACAGACACCAGAGATGCCAGAACTCCTTGAATGTCCCATAAACCCCCAAAACATACAAATAAGGATAGTTGATGAGTGACTTATGAACCAAGAGTGGGAGTTACTAAATTATGTGAAACATGGTTTAAAATACAAAAGATTCAGCTGATAACTCATTTTGGCTCAATGTAGCACTTTTGATTATTGAAGAATTTCAGATATCTATAAAATATATAAAAATACAAATGAGTCCCCAAAATAACCTGAAATAGGGACATTTAATTATGGCAAACAAAAGACTTTTAGATTAGATTTTTCAGTAGGAGATAAGAAAGTCAGCAAGTATATATCTTATCATTTTGTCTGTGTTTTTATTTCCTTAAAAATATTCAGAGATGTCTGTGCTTTGGCCCAAGCCCTTCTGTTGACCTATCCTCCCCCCTCATTGCCCCCATTGCTACAGTCATGGCCTGATGGTGAAGATGGAGGGGACAGTGGATGTATACACAACTTCATTGCCAGCTTATTGGGCATTGGACAGGAGCTGGGGACTGGCAGCTACAGCATGAATAATGTGTTTATCCTACTCATTTTCATGGAGATGAATCTGATCTTCAATTGGATGGTAATTCCATCAGTTGTCTTTTCAGTGTATCCTGTGAGCTGTAAAGTCCCCTGCAGTCAAATTGCATGATGAAAGTCTCAATTAAATGAACCAAGGTCCGTCCTATGAAATCCAGATCCTGGACAACTGGAAAGTAGGAGATGGGTCTGAGATAGGTGGAAAGTTGCTGAAGAGCATCATCAGAATTGTGATCCATGATAGACTGCTCCAAAATACAGAGCACCAGTGCCTAGATGACCAGAAGTGAAATCTCTTTGGGGACCAACTGCTTAATCTTGCTGTTCTAATGTCTGTTGGAATCATTGACATAAGGACAAATCCAGGCCAGTTAAATGCAGTTAGATTTCTCTGGGACCCTCCAAAGCACACCTGTATTTATTCAGCTCCAATGCATCAGCTCAGACTTCAAGTCTCAGAAGCAGAAAAATCTTAATCTTATATGGTATTTTCTGCTCTTTTATAGAGTCTGAGTTCCTGAAAGAACTAAACTAAAGGTAAAATATAGGGAATGGAGAAAGACTACTGAAAATCCATAGTCAAAGAGTTTAGAATGTTGGGAAAGATAAATGAAGTTTCACAGTTTTATCCTTGAAACAGTTCTCCCAAATTTCAGTAATTTGACACTAAACTCTCTAATTCAGTAAACAGGACCAACATCATCTTTTGGCTATCAGAGGGAGATCAAGTTAAAAAAGTAAAACAAAAAAGAATCAAAAACACATTAGTTAACATTTTCTTTCATTTAAGCCCCATGTAGTTTGAGATTACAGAGCTAAAGTGAGATAATCAAAGAAAGGAACACTTTTTCCTGGGTTGTAGAAATTTGAAAAGAAGCTGACAGTGTAACTAAAATATAAGAACTTTATTAGAAATACAAAATTATAGTAATCGCAAAAAAATTCAAAGTGGAATTTAGAAGTTTAGAGATCTCTTCCCTTTTTGGAGGGAAGATTAAGGAGTTGGGAAAGAAATCTGAAATAGTTTGATTCTATTGAGATTACTAGAGTTGCCCTATCTGATAAGAAGCTTTATCCTATCTGATAAAAAACCTTTATGAGAAGCGTAACAAATGTTAAAATATCTTACTGAGTTTTGGGGTCCTATTCTGTGGAATAAGATTTTTGAGAGTGAAAGTTAACAAGATTTATCCTCTTTCCCTAGAGATTGGTAGAGCTATTATTCTAGTAGAATGAAGGAAAGTGGTTCTTTGATTTAAAAAAAAATCTGATGCTTAAGAGTGGTCTCTTATTAACTCTTTCTTGACCTGTCTTTATCAGGGAGCAACTTAAAATTAATTGAAATTAAATAAGGAATGAAAAGAGAGATTTTTAAAAAGACAAGAGGAATCTATGAGGAGAATTGTGTGGGACCATATCCTGATGTGTGGATAATGGGCTTAGATATTCATAATGATGAGAGAAAAGGTGACCTGAAACTAGAAAAGTCTTTTGGAAAGGTTGAAGTAGAATATTAAAATGTCTTATATTACATAATTGTCTAGGCAATTTAGAAGCAAGTTCACTCGTGGAAACTGGAAAAGGTTAATGCCTCTGCCAATTTGGTGCTACAACCAATAGAGGCCCAGGCCTGGAGTCAGGAAGACATGAGTTCAAATATCACCCCAGATGCTTTTCAGCTGTCACTTAAATCTCTTTCCCTCAGTTTCGTGATCTGTAAAATGAACTGTGGGAGGAAATGGTAAATCAATCTTTTGAAATCTGCCAAATTCCAAAACAAGGGAATAAGGATTAAAGGCTGCTAGTTGGATCCTCTCCCTATCTTTCACATGGATTTGAAACTAAAAAAGCTCAGGGAAAGATAGGGGAAATGGGTCCAGGTTTTGAATACAAAATAAAATCATTCAGTTCTTTGGGAGATTTTTGAAAGAATAAAGAAAAGGTAAAGTGCTACTACAAAATTTGAAAAATCAGTTAATTGTTAACTCTGGGCTCTAAATTTTAAAACAAAAGTGAAAATAAATAACCTTTGAAAATTGAGAGTTTGATTGTGTGGTTCTAAAGATATATTTGATTTGCTAGAGATTTATGCTCCAGCTAAATTATCAGTTTTTTAATGAAATGCCTTCTAATACTTGAGGCATCATATGAAATGAATAGTAATGGAAAAATATAACAATAATAAAAAACTGAGTTATAGTCTAGTCTCAGAATTTATTAGCTGTATAATTTTACGCAAAGTATGTATTCTATAAAAAGGAAAATATTAATGGTTTCCCTTTTACCCAGTTATTTTGAGAACCAAAGTAATATGATTGTGAAGTGTGCTTCACATAGTGTCTGGCATATGGTAAGTGCTAGATTAATACTGACTCATTATTATTCCTTTAATTGAGTGCATTGCTCCATACTGGATAACTCTATCCTGGATATTAGATATGATTAGCATAAAATGCCCAAAATAATAAAATAAATTATTTTTGCATAAGATGATCTGGAAATGCATCTAGTTGAACTGATACATCTGACTGTTAATGAGTTCAATTTCATGTTTTAAATATATATATATATATATTATTATGTATGCTATTATTGTGTTCCTAAAACCTTCTCTAATATTGTGAAATTCTGTTAGAAAATCAATAGCTTCTCTTTTAATCTAAATGCTGCTACATTGAAGACTGAGCTTTCAATAGAATGTAATAAAATATGTGTTCAAAAAGTGATCAAAATTTTCAATATTTAATAGGACATATCTAATAGATTATGATGATATTCCTTTCCTTTGAAAAAATAAAATTTCACTGACCTTTAAGATAGTCTTATCTGTGAGTTCCCTTGCAACCTTATATTCAAGCTGGATTTTAGTATATTTTTTAAGTTTTATTTTTATTTTTTTTACTGTAGCTACATGCAAAAGTAAGTGTTAACACTCACTTCCAAAAGCTTGAGTTTCAAATTCCCTCCCTTCCTCCCACTCCATTACTCCCATTAAGAAAGCAAGCTACTGGTGTACGTTAAAAATGTGTAGTCATGAAGCACATTACTACATTCGTCATGTTGTAAAAGTAGACATAATAAGCCTGCCACAAAGAAAAACTTCAAAAAAAAAAGATAAAAAATGAGAGAAAAGTGTCCTTGACTCTGTATTTAGAAATGTTCAGTTCTTTCTTTATCATAAGCCCATCAGAGAAATTGCTTCAATATTTTTTCCCACAGTTGCCATTGCTAGTTGTATTCCCTTCCATCCTATTTCCCCCAACCCCTTTATTCTATTCCTCTCTCCCTTCACCCTGTCCCTCCTCAAAAGTGTGTTGCATCTGATGACCCTCTCCCATGATCTTCCCTTTCTTCTGTCACCTACATCACCTCCCTTTCCCCCATCCACTTTCTCCCATCACTTTCCTCTCCAATTTTCCTCTACAGTAAGATAAATTTCGATACTTAACTGAATGTGTACATCATTTCCTCTCTGAGCCATTTCTGATGAAAGTGAAGACTCATCCACTCCTGTTCACCTTTACCCTCTTCCACTACATGGCAAAAGCTTTTCCTTACCTCTTTTATATGAAATACCTTATCTCATTCTACCTCTCCTTTCCCTTTCTCCCAGTATTACTTTCTCCCCCATTAATTCCATCTTGTTTCTTATCTATATATGCTTCTTCTAACTTCTCTAATAAATGCAAAGGTTTATGTAAATCATCAGTATCATCTCTCCAAGCTGGAATGCAACAGTTTAATTCATTGAGTCCCTCATGATATATCCTCCCTCATGATTTTTAGGATATATCCTCTCTGTGATTCACCTGATTCCTTTACTTGGAGATAAAATTTTCCATTCAGCTCTGATAATTTCATCAGAAAAGTCTGAAAGTCTTCTATTTCAATGAATAGCCATCTTTTCCCCTGAAAGATGATGTTCAGTTATGCTGGATAATTGATTCTCATTTGCAAACCAAGTTCTTTTACCTTCCAGAAGCTGCTAAATTGTGTGTGTGTGTTTGTATGTGTGTTTGTGTGTGTGTGTGTGTGTGTGTGTGTGTGTGTGTGTGTGTGTGTGTGTGTCCAGGATATAGGAAACATTCCTTTCTGGTTGCTTGTAATATTTTCTCCTTGACATGAGAATTTGGGAATTTGGTTATAATACTCCCAGAAGTTTGCATTTTGAGATCTCTTTCAGCAGATTCCCTCAATTTATATTTTATCCTCTCCTTTTATATCAGGACAATTTTAATGGAGAATTTCTTGAAAACTGACATCTAGAGGCTGTTTTTGGTCATAATTGTAGATAGTTTAATAATTTTCAAATTACCTCTTCTGGATCTGGTTTCCAGGTCAGTTATTTTGTCCAATGTAATTTTTAACATTTTCTTCTAGCTGTTCATTCATTTGTTTTTTGTTTTACTATTTCTTGATTTCTCACAGTCATCAGGTTCCCTTAGCTCCTTTATACATTTTAGGTTTAGGGTTTTTTTAAGGTTTTTTTTTTTTTTTTTTGCAAGGCAAACAGGGTTAAGTGGCTTGCCCAAGGCCACACAGCTAGGCAATTATTAAGTGTCTGAGACTGGATTTGAAAACAGGTACTCCTGACTCCAGGGCTGGTGCTTTATCCACTATGCCACCTAGCCGCCCCTCCTTTCTACATTTTAAAGAATTATTATTTTCAGAGAGCTTTTATATCTCCTTTTCCATCTGACCAAGTCTGCTTTTAAGGTATTCTCCTCATTGGTTTTGAACTGCTTTTTTTTTTTATTTGACCCAGACTTGTTTTAAAGATGTTATTTCCCTCAGTCATGTTTTAAATTCCTTCCCAAAGTTGCAGACTTGGTTTCCATAATTTTCTGGTATCACTCTCATTTCTCTTCTCAATTTTACCTCTATCTCCCCTACTTAATTTTCAAAATATTTTTGAGCTCTTCCATAGCCTAAGACCAGTTGATAGTTTTCTTGGAGGCTTTGGATGCAGAAGCTTTGATCTCATTATTTTTCTGAGAGTGTATTTTGATCCTACATAGGACCAAAGTAACTGCTAATAGTTAGATTTCTTTTTCTGCTGTTGTTTGTTCCTTTCATCAAACCATGACTTGATATTATTTCTTTGTTAAGGTGGTGCTCTGCTCTCAGGATTGAGGACCCATTGTCCCAACCTTTTGAATGTTTTTGCAGCTATTTTCAGGGACAACCCCCCCCCCCCAGATCCTTATGAGAGGCTCTGACTGTTCTCTTGGTCTGTGGATGACCAACAGTTCTCCTTTTTGCCCTGAAACTATGAGGAGAGTCCTTCCTCTTTCCTGAAACTAGGGTCCCAGATTGCAAACTGAATCTCAGTAGAGGCAAAGTCGGGACAATCCTGCTTCACAAATAACTGAGTAGGGGCAAAGTAGGGGCAATCCTGCTTCAGGGATAGCTGAGAGACCTCTGTGATCTCCCCTGATACCTTCTGATCCCTTTCTGTCCATGAACTGAGCATTCTGGACTCAATAACCAGATGGTTCTTTGCCAGATGACTCCCCAGGACTTCTACTGGGTCCCCAGAATCAGGTCTGCACAGAGATGTGCTCTGAACTGCATTCTGCTCTCACACTGATGCATCAGAGTTTTCTTGCTAAGCTTCCCAATTGAAAAGTCAGCAAACCAGGGGTACTCGGGGCCAGCACATTCTGTTCTATGGAGTCAAAATGAAATAGAGAAGCTGGTGGAAAGTAAGCATCATTTTGGAAGAAGTCTCTAAAGACACTTTTTTCACATAGTAGTTGCTTAATAAATACTTGATGATTGATTGATTGACATGTGGATTCCAATGCTGTTTTTCTGCAAATTATTGGCCTTTGTGTTACAGATAAAGAAGAAACTTAGAAAGAACTAAGTTTGAGTTCTGTCTCTGATAAATAATAGATATATACACTGGGGTAAGGGTGTTATTTACTTCTAAAATGACTACATAGAAGAAACAAGAGTAAGTCACTCTACTCTGATTCTTGGTTTCCTCATCTATTCAAAACGATTATTAGAATGGATGGAGTTTAATTCCTTTTTCAGTTCTCATTTTTTAAAATATTACTAGCATGATTTGTCTTTCTCCTATATCAGTGTTATTTAAGCAAAGAAGAATGCCAAGGAAGAAAAACATGAGCTTTGAGGAATGTATCAGACTGAACTGAGAGAAAAGCTGTCAAATGTTTCTATTCATATTCATGACTTTAGAATACAATTTTATAGATTTTTTTAAAGGTAACGGCGATGGAGAGGGGATCTTCTTGCAGTACTGAAATAGAATCACAAAATTAGATAGCTGAAAAAAAAATGAGAACATAGAGGCTTAGAGTGGTTGTTTGGTCCAATGTCACACATCTGTTTTGTGCCCTGTTATATCTCTTGAATGTCAAGACTAGGATATATTCAACGATGCCATCATCTTTTTACTATTTGGATTCTCTGCACAATGGCATGATTCTTTGTTCTTTTTCCATTGCTCCTCAATGCCATTATATCTCTTCTAGATACTAGAACTCCTTTACTAAGTTATCACATCATGCATATGGCAGAGGGGACTCTGATTTTGGAATTGTTGGATTATACACCTTCTGATTCCCTATCTGACTCCAAAACTGTGATATTCTAATTTGTTCCTACATTCCAAATATCTATTTTTATGTCTTCCTTATTTTCCACTCACACACCAGCTCTTCTCATTCAACTAGTCTTGTCATTACCTGTCTAAATGATTGCCAGACTAGATCATGTCATTCCCTGGGTTTTCTCAATTCTCCAATCCATCTCTTTAAGCACACCAACAAATCTTCTTAATAATGATTATTTGGCCACATTGCTTTAGTCAGTTAGTCAAGAAACGTTTATTTGCTTGTTGAGATGGTAAAGGGGAAAACAAAGCATCACTGACAATGGCAGTAATAAAAATACAGTCCCTGTTCTCATTCTGAAGGGATTATATGCCAATTTAAAAAGTTCATTAAAGATATATGCAGTGCAAATGAATGCACAAAAACTCTACAAGTTGTGAACACTGGAAGAGCTGAAGAAAGTCATTTTTAAAATTTTTTTATTTTAATTTTTTTAGGTTTTTCTGTAAGGCAAATGGGGTTAAGTGGCTTGCCCAAGGCCACACAGTTAGGTCATTATTAAGTGTCTGAGAACGGATTTGAACCCAGGTACTCCTGACTCCAGGGCCTGTGCTTTATCCACTACGCCACCTAGCCACCCCAAGAAAGTCAATTTAGAGTAGAATGTTGCAAAAAAGTCAGAGGAAGCGGATTGGTTATGAAAGGGGAGAGCATTCCAGGTTTGAAAACAGACAGTCAAAATGCAGTCAGGAGATGTACTGTTTGAACGTGGAAGTGCAAATAATTCAGAGTTACTGGATATGTAACTAGATTGTGAAGTGTTTTAAATGTCAAAAGAGATTTTATAATTAATCCTGAAAATAATAGGAAGAAAGAGGAATTTAAGTAATGAGTATTTGTTTATTTGTGTGGAGGGACATGGTCAGACTTCCTCTTTAGGAAAATCACATTGGTAGTAAAATGGAAGACTGGTTAGAGTGATAAGTGATCTGCCATATTGATATTTTTGAAATAGTTAAAATATGTAAGAATGAGGACCTGGACTCTCAATGTTACAAAGAAAGAGTTGCACTTTAGAAAGAACTAATTTTGAGTTCTTTCTCTGATAAATTATATATATATATATATATATATATATATATATATATATATATATACATACACTGGGGTAAGGGTGTTATTTAATTCTAAAATCACTATGTGGAATGAGGAATGCTTACCAATAAAAGGAATTTCTTCTAGCATTCCTGGTACCAATGAAATTATAATTCCTACTCTTATGCATATTACCTATAGGACAAATTATACATATCTGTATAATTATAAAACTAAAGTATAATTATACATTATCATAAATGATGGACAGCTAGGTTGCACAGTGGATAGAACAATAGACCTGAAATAAATAAATCTTAAATTCAAATTTAGCCCCAGATGTTTGCTAACAGTGTGAGCCTGGGCAGGTTACTTAATCTTGTTTGTCTCGGATTCTTCATCCATAAATGAGCTGGAGAAAGAAATGCCAAAACACTGCAGTACCTTTTGTCACAATTCACTAATAACAATGTATTACCAACATTTAATAATCTCTACAATAATCCCCCCCAGTCTACTTTTCTACCTTGATTTCACACTATTTCTCTTTAGGAAATGTGCATTTCAGTCAGGTAAAGCATCTGATATGATAGTATGGAGAAAGGGAGGATTTAGCATAAGAAAATACTGTTTGAACTCCTACTCTAGCATTTACTATGTGTATTATCTTGGAAAATCACTTAATCTCAATTTGTCCTATCAAAAAAAGTGATTTGGACCACATAAATTCCAAAGTCTTTTAAGGATAAATGCTCTAATCCTGCTTAAATAATAAATAATATGTATATATTGAATAAATCTTTCAAATTCTGAGTTATAGTGACCTTATTTATGAAATGGAAAAATTGGACTAGATGACTTAATTTGTTTTTAGTCGAAATCTATGATTCTCTGAGTAATTTTAATATGCTCCAAATCAAGCTACCAGTGAGGTATGAATTCTTTCAGATCTATGGGATTTCAAGTCATTAGAATATGGGAGTAATGTTCTGCATTTGGTTGAAATTTTAGCATGCTTCTCCATAGTATATGTTCAATGACATAAAATGGGACCTTGCAATTGACCCTGGCAAGAGGGATATAGGATAAAGATTCTTCTATCATCTCTGAGGGACATAACAAATGCCTCAATTTCTATGATGAGGGCAATAAATCCATATTATTACAATCTGAATATTTTTGCATTTTTCTTCCAGAGATCCCTCAAACCCACTTAGTGATTCTTAATTTTGGGGAATATTTTATCATTTATAGATTAATGGATGAATATTTCCTTTTGGGTGGACACAATTCATAATTAATTCACCTCTGGAGCTTGAGAAAATAAATGATATCTACTGCAGAGTTAAAGTAGGGGTCGGATATTCATTGAACTCAGTCTGCCAATGTAGCCTTGCTTTGCAAATGGTCTATGAGGACTAAGAATTTTGAAAAAAAGAGCAATTAGTGATGTTTGACCTTTATTCTCAAAGACCATAACATCAGAGAGGTGATGACCATGGCAAGCACATGAATTGTATTAAAGTGAGGAATTGCTGTGTTAAGTCACCAGTCTCATTTTCTCCTCCAGAGTCATCTGGGTCCAATGACCAGATTTGAGTCAGGATGACTGGAAATGGCCCTGGATGCAAGGCAGTCAGGGTTAAGTGACTTGTCCAAGGTCACACAGATAGTAACTGTCAAATGTCTGAGGTTGCACCTGCCATGATATAAAGACTATTCTGAATATTAGATAGGTAATCATAGTTATTTAGCTCAATAAGAAGAGAGAGAGACAGAGAGGGGGAAAGAGAGAGAGAAAGACAGAGTCAGAGATAGACAGAGACAGACACACACAAACACACACACAGAGAAATGGATAGATGTATAGATAGATGAATATGTGTTTGGAGTTTATACATGATTATGTAAGCCTGGAAGTTGAGTCCCAATTAATCATAGAAGTTCTAAAAATCTTGATTGAAACAATGAATTAAAAGTAAACTAGATGTAAACAAATCCTTATTTTGAGATAAGCAAATATTTACTTTGGAAGGAATAATTGGCTTAAAGCAGATCATACCACAAACAAATGCCCTGTAATATTACTAGAATATGTCACATTTTCCCAAAGCTCTAGATAAAATAGCACATCTTTTCAGAGCAGACCAACAAAGATGAACATTAAACTAAGGTCTTCCTGAATCTTAGGCTAATTCAATCCATTTTTATCCTGAAGCCTCTCATCCATAAAAGTGAGAAAAGATACCTGTTGCATTTTGAACAAATGGGATTTGGTATCCTGTTGTGACATTCTATTTCAATGTCCAAAAAAACCAGGATTAGGCTCAGGATAGAGTGTACATATGAATAGAGAGACATGGTGGATAACTGCATAGTGATGACTGATCTCAGATAGTTGAATCCCTTTATTTTGCAGATGTAGAAGCTGAGGTTCTTAGAAGTAAAACTGCATACTACTAAAAAGCACACAGTTAAAATTATTGGATCAGATTATCTGCCCCAATCTAATGCTTTCTATTTCACCATTTTGTTTTTCTCTATTAAGTTAGTGATCCGTGATCTGATCCATTTATATTAGCTTAGTGTTATTTAGTGGTTTTATCTTCCTTTCTTTTTTTTATGTTTTTGCAAGGTAAATGGGGTTAAGTGGCTTGCCCAAGGCCACACAGCTAGGTAATTATTAAGTGTCTGAGACCAGATTTGAAACCAGGTACTCCTGACTCCAAGGCCGGTGCTTTATCCACTACGCCACCTAGGCGCCTCTGGGATTATCTTTCAAAGAAGGTATTGAAAATTGAAAATTTATAAAGTAGTTAGAAGAAGGATACAAAGATAGTGAGGGATCTAGGCCCCATGACAAAAAAATTACTAAGAAGAAGAGGTGACTTTAGAATGAAACGATGGTATCTTCAAATATTATTTATGGAAAGTGTTCTAGGGAGGCATTGAGATAATATGTCCAAAGCACTTTTCAAAGGTTAAAGAATTATATATAAGTAGTAGTAACAAAACCAATAGTAAAAGCAAAAATAGAAGAAGAAAGAAGAAAAAAGAGATTTGAGGGAAGGCATTAGTTGTTTCTTTTAAGCTAATGACTAGGAATTATATAGATCTATGTGCAAGCTTAATATAAAAACCTGAGAGTGGAAAAGAGGCTAATTTGAAATTTGAAGAACTGGGGTGAAGTTTTGTTCTTTTTTTAAAGGAATAATGACAGAGTGATGTCTTGTGAATGATTTGTATTTAAGTTAGGTAGGGTTTACAAGTGGTCAGCTTTACTATCTTTTTAAAAATTATTGATGCTCAGTAGTAAAATAAAAGCCAGGAATATTTGTGATGGCTCAGGATGCAAGGAGTGATATTGGTAAATTCAGTATCTGACCTAACTCTAAGCACCTGCTTGAGCCACCTTCCTGGTCTTTGAAATAAATTGTTATGTTATGATAACATATCTTTATGTCATCTCTTTATTAATCTGAACAAGTCATATATCTTACCTCTCAAGCAGAAAGACATCTCAAGTAGCAAAAATGGTTGCATATTTGCAACACTATAGGAAGTTCCCTCTTTCTACCTCCCCAGGGAAAGTATTTTGTCATTTATATCAGAAACTTGAATAAAAATATATAAATAGTGATATCATGAGGACAAAGATAATTTGTTTTGGCAAAGCAATGGGATCAAGTGACTTGCCCAAGGTCACACAGCTAGTGTCAAGTGTCTGAGGTAAGATTTGAACTCAAGTCCTCCTGACTCCAGAGCTGATGCTCCACCCACTGTTCCACCTAGCTGCCCCCACACATATTTTTTTAAAACAATATTTTATTTTTCCCAAAATACACATTATAACTTTATTTTTTTAGTTTTTTTTTTGCAAGGCAATGGGGTTAAGTTGTTTGCCTATGGCCACACAGCTAGGTAATTATTAAGTGTGTGAGTCTGGATTTGAACTCAGGTCCTCCTGACTCCAGGAACAATGGTCTATCCACTGCGCCACATAGCTGTCTCCCAAAGTTATAACAGTCTTAACACTGATTTTTGCTTTTTGAGTTTACTATTCTATTCCCTCTATTCCATCCTCTGACCTCTCTCCCCCTCCCTGAGACCGTAGAAATTTGATACGGCTTTTATACGTATGAAATCATGTAAAGCATTTTTTTCTCAGTCATTTTAAACAAGAATACAAAAAAAGAAAATGAAACATAGTATGCTGCAGTCCATATTCAGACAATAATAGCTCTTCCCCTAGAGATAGATAGTATCTTTCATCATGACTCCTTTGAGATTATCTTGGATCATTGTATTATTGGGAATAAGTAAATCATTCACAATTTTTCATTGTCTGTATCACTATTACTGTGTACAATATTCTCCTGGCTCAGTTCACTCTACTTTACATCAGTTCATATAAATCTTTCAAGTTTTTCTGAAATCAACCTGTTTGTAATTTCTTATATCACAATATTAATCCATCACATAAAATATAGTTTGTATAGCCATTCCATAACTGATGGACATCCCCTTGATTTCAAATTCTTAGCCACCACAAAAACATTTCTATGCACACTCACACACAAACACACACACACACACACACACACACACACACACTTACACATAGAGAGAGATAAATAGATATAGATATTTTCCTATAGCTGTTTTAAAAATGACCTTTCTTGGATCTCTTTGGGATATAAATGTTGCAGGCTACATATTATTTTATGTTCTAGTGAAAATTATAAAATGTTCTATTATTGCTGTCATTTGCTGGAATTGACTTTTTTTTAGTTTTTTCCAAGGCAAATAAAGTTATGTGGCTTGCCCAAGGCCACACAGCTAGGTCATTATTAAGTGTCTGAGGCTGGATTTGAACTCAGGTCCTCCTGACTCCAGGGCCAGTGCTCTATTCACTGCGCCACCTAGCAGCCCCGTATATGTTGTTTTGATGAGTATGGTGACTAGGAAGGTCCTTATTATTTCGCTAATAGATGGTTGTCATTTTCCCTTGGGATGAGAACAGTGGATTAGAGAATGGAAATTATGACATGAAGAACACAACAACATTTGCTGTTTTTTTTCCAGTCAGAAATGTGATCCCTGAGTTCAGATTGTGCAAATGCAAGTCTTTGGTCACAAGAACAACAACATAAGTAGGCTTAAGGAAGATTGAAAGTAGTGGACTCCTACGAATAAGGAACTGAAAGTGAAGTTGTATCAGGAACGCTGCATTTCTACTTGATGCACTTTGTGATTTCCTCTTGTTTCTGGAATACATAATCAATTGCACCTTTTTGTGGACACAGGAATTCAAGCTAAAGTACAAATTCAGCAGGTAATCAAAATGCCAACTTGTGTCATTATAGTAATATGTACTTGGAATTACTTAGGTCAAATTATGGTATTTTTCTAAATTTTAATCACCAAATATAGATTTGGTAGAGTATCAGTGAATAACTGAACACATTCATAGGATCATACAGTTAGAGAAATAAGAAAACTTAAAGGCTTATGAAGTTTAAATATTTCGTTTTACAGTCTATGAAAAACTATGAGAGATTGAATGACATATCTAAAATTATGCATTTACAAAATGAAACCAAAATTTGAACTGAGTTAATTCTCATTTCACATATCAAATATCACTCTATGTAAATAATGCTTTGTTCCCTACAATTCAAATCAACAAATATTGATAAGCACTTAGTTGAGTGAGATTTTTGAGATAACTTTGAATTAAGTTTGTTATGTATATATATATATATATATATATATATATGTGTGTGTGTGCACATAAGGAGAAATAGAGGAATAGAGGTACATACACACACATATACAGAGAGAGAGAGAGAGAGAGAGAGAGAGAGAGAGAGAGAGAGAGAGAGAGAGAGAGAGAGAAACTAGCTAATCTGAGGAGTAAGGAGGATTTAGACTTGGTTGGATCAAGGGAGGCTTCAAAGCAAATGTGCTATTTGAATTAAACTTTGGAGGAAACTAAGAATTAACAGTGGCTTAGGAGAAGAGGGAAGGTTTTTTAAACAAGTACAAATGGTAAAAAGGCAAAAAGAAGCACTACCTTTGAGGAAGACAATGTTTCAGAAAGAATATTATATTCAATCTTCTCTTGGATTATAACCTAATTTAAAAAAAAAAAAACACTTGTCCTGTTTTGGGTTAAAAGTTCAAAATAAAAATAAAATAAAATCAAAACCAAAACCAAAACTTTTCTCTGTTGTGCTCAAACTTTGAATACAGAGCATGAATCAGGACCATTGATGAAGACCCTAATGTATGTGGCAAATCATTTTACATCCTTGAGATAACCTCTCAAACTCCATACAGGAGGAAAAGTATTCATCTTTCTTCTGGGGTTTGATATGAAAGTTCTCTCTTTCAGATTCTTTCAATAGACTTTAGACAAGGTAAAGAAGTGAAATGATCATTTTGCTTCCTTTATACTGGTTAGGCAGAGATGACCTTAATAATAGACAATAACGTTTTGTTTGTTTTAGAAACAGAGATCTGATACGTTATAGTGTTACTGTCACAAGTTATTCAAGGAGATGGAAAATTGTGTACATAATCTATATTTCCTCCAATGAAATGACTTGTACAGCTAAGAATTAGTAATACACTTTAATACCAAAGTTTTTGATATGGTTTTTTATGATGTTTTGCTTTCCACATGATGCTCTCCATTTAGGACCTAACTTGCTTTGATTAACTTTGAACTCACTCTCTGTGAAGGATAAGTATTTAAAAGCATAGGATGTATCATACCTGATAATAATGGCAGAGGGAGGAATCAAGTTAAGGTCAGGGACTGTTGAAGGCTGTCTTTGTGTGTGTGTGTGTGTGTGTGTGTGTGTGTGTGTGTGTGTGTGTTTGTGTGTGTGTGTGTGTGCTTCTATTTGAATCTGTAGGTTTTTATAGATTTACACATACAGAAATATACATGAACATGAATGTATGCTTATGTGTATACATGAGTGTATAACCCATTATATATTATCTTGAAAATGAGCTTGTGTAATAGAGGACAAGATTCCTGAAAAGAGACCTCAGTCTCTTGGTAGCCAAGCATTTAAAGGAATCACAAAATCTCAGAAATAAGAGGAATCATAGGAGCCATTTAGTGCAACCCCAACTTGAACTGGAAACCTTTCTATGACATGCCCAACAATTCTTAGTAAATATTTGCTTGTAGACTATATTTCTTAGAACTAGAGTCAGGGTAGGCCCTGTCTTATTTTGTAACTGTAATTTTTTATTAATAGAATTCTGAGTGTCCTGAGGAGAGAAATAAGACAAATGAGAAAGACTACGTATTTGCCTATTTCACAGATTTGTCTCTCATCTGCCCCATCCAATCTGTCATTTTTCCTTCTAATTTAGTCCTTTGCAAAATTATTCTCTACCAACTCATCCCTCTCTTTTCCAAAAATGAAAGTTTGGAGAAGAGGTGAAAAGTAGTGTTTAATGAAAATTCCAACAATCAGAAATGAACTTTCAAATGTGTTTTTGGGTGAGTTAAGGAAACAGCCAAAAGCCAGACTTGGACAGCCTTTGATGCCATCCGTAAGAACAGCTGTCTCAGATAGGCTTGGCTGTGAATACTGAACTGCCAACAAGAGCTTCAGGGCTGTTTGGCAGGATTTGTTGTTGGGTGCATTGAATTCATTTGGAAGGAAAATGGAACTGGCATTGCTGAAGGTGCATGATAACAGAGCAGTTGTAAAGCTTTTGTGCTATTTTGCTGGATTTAGACTTCTTTGCTTATCCTTTGCTTTGGGGGTAGAAAAACAGATCTCCCCCGGAATCCACCTGTATACCAAACAGTTAGAGACGAGCTTTGAGTAATCTGTGAAAATCAAGTGAGATAGCCCTATAAAGCACTTTGCCTCATATCTCTCAAAATGATAAAGAAACATTGACGATTTCATGATTATTTGTGCAGAGGTAAACTGGAATAGAATCCAGAGTTCTCTATCAGGAAAGAAGAAAGCTTGTTTTCATAACCCAATATGAATACTCACTGGTGATTGCTAATTTGCCTGTGAGAAGATTTTGCATCTCAATGTCACTATCTATAAAATAAAGACAAAGGAAACACCCTACAAAGGGTAAAAATGTCTGTAAGAATGGTTCTAAGTCCCAAATAGAAAATACATTTTACATATATATATATATTTATATATATATATATATATATATATATGTATATATATATATATACACACACACATATATATATATATATATATATATATATATATATATATATATATATATGTAAAATGTAAAATGCAGGTGTCAATACAAAAGTGCAACAAAACTTTGAGCTGATAGTCCTATTCTTTTCCAGGTATTGTAAGGCATTCAGATAGAGATATCTCTGGGAGAAGTAGATAAATTAATTTTTCTATTTTTATTGTATGGCAGATTTTTGAAGAAGTCATTAAAAATAATGGGATTTTTTGGGGAAATTCTTTAATATTTTGTAATACAAGTTGATTTTTCTTAAGGGAAAAACTCCAGTAGTAAATAGATTTGGGGCTCATTATGCTCCCACATGAATTTTTCTACTATGTTTCTCAGTTATGAGAATATGAAATGTTTTCTTCCTTTTTTTTTTTTTTAGCCAGGCAATGGGGTTAAAGTGACTTGCCTGAGGTCAGACTGCTAGGTAATTATTAGGTGACTGAGGTCAAATTTGAATCCAGGTCCTCCTCACTCCATGGTCTATCCGCTATGAAAAGTATTCTTGGTTCACAAGTACATTGAATAGCAAGACTGTGTTTTTTTTACTTTTTTTTGTCCTTCATTCCTGAAGAAGACCATGAAATCTGGGAAGTGATGCCATGACAAGACATGAATTGGATTTTAGTGAGGGGGGTCCTGTGCTAAATTACCAGCCTCACTTCCACCTCCAGAGCCATCTGGAACCAGTGGCCAGATTGCAATCAGGACGATTGGAGATGGCCTTGGATGCAAGGCAATCAGGGTTAAGTGACTTGTGCAAAGTCCCACAGCTAGGTCTGAGGAAGAATTCAAACTCCCTTCCTCCTGACTCCAAAGCTATCCACTGTGCCTTATAGCTGCCCTGAAATAGTAAATAGTAGGTAATTAATAAATACAGGTGGATCAAATGATTACTCATAGGTGGAGATTTTATGAAATTTGAAAATGCAACTAAAGGATTCACATGAGTCTATTACAGCTAGAGGTCTGAAATCAATAATTTTGTGTAGGATAATATTGTGCTTTCAATATAATTTACTCATTGAATTCTCAAAGATTTCTTTTTTACTTTATACTTTTCAAAGAAGTATTTGTATTCTCTTAGTGTGTGAAAGATAACAAGCTTTTAATCGACTAATTTTGTCTTTCTGTCTTTAATGGTATCCAGTAGGCTTCTTTTTGGGGTGAGGGTTCTGTAGCAGCATGTTACAGTTTTCTGAACTCAATCACATTTACTGCATAAAGGAATAATCTAGCCTACTAAAAGTTATTTCCATAATTTCAATAATTATGTAGTGGCATTTTTATAAGCAAATTGGCCATTTGACACTTCTTTCTCAATAAAATGTTGGATGACTGAATATATTACCTATTTATTATATTTGTATTTCAATTTTTATAGGCTCCACCCAGAAATAAAACACTTTTGGTTTCATTTAATAAATATAGTGATGTATACATTTTCTTCATCATCCACAACAAGAGTTTATTAAAGGTTCATTCTATGCCTGTCATTGTGTTTAGAGTCAGATATATTTTATAAAGGCAAAAATAATTTTCTCAGCCTTAACTATTACTCACTGAATCCAATGAATTTTCATATTTAAAAAGAATTTCTTTAAAATTTAATCTCATTTTTAGTACATGGAGTGATTCAATTCACTCCTTTTGACTTGGAAATGTTAATAGTTCCCTAGCTTCTTGGTTGGCTAGGTGGCACAATAAATTAAATTCTTGGACAGTAGTCAATGAGATTCAACTTCCTGAGTTCAAATTTGGTATCAAACACTTAACAGGATGTTGTACTGGACATGTCATTTAACCCTTTTTTGCTTCAGTTTTATCTCTTGTAAAATGAGTTGGGAAAAGGAAAATTTAAACTATTCTAGTGCCTTTGCAAATAAAAATGGGGTCACAAAGAGTCAGATATGATGAATAACAATTACCAGCTACTATCAGGTTATTATATTTTTGCTTCATATTCATTGTATATATATGTATATATAAAATTATATTGTATATAAAATATCTATATATATAGATATATAGATAGATATGTTTTGATATTTTCCATCTCCATTATTTATTTTGTCATCATAAAAATATAGGTTACAATTGACATGTTAATATGTTCATTTTTCTATTAAGCTTTGACTTTAGCATGCCAGTCTCTTACCTTAGACAGCATCAGCTTTGGCCTTTGTCTTATTTATTTTTGCCTTGGCATAAGAAAACTCAACCTTTATAAGCATTACTTTT
Organism: Macrotis lagotis; assembly: GCF_037893015.1. Classification (NCBI taxonomy): domain Eukaryota; kingdom Metazoa; phylum Chordata; class Mammalia; order Peramelemorphia; family Peramelidae; genus Macrotis; species Macrotis lagotis. The sequence goes on from NC_133658.1 coordinate 30,294,460, forward strand.
ATCCAGTGTTTCAATTTCCCATTCATATTCAAGTTCAAGTGCTTATGTTCTCCCAAAGAGATTTAAGAATATTATTTTTAATTAAATTTGAAGAAGAAATAAATAGGTCTGGTAAAGTTTTTGATAATGTTTCCATGGATAAGGAAGCTAGAGTTCTGTGACTTGGTGACTCTCAGTAGAGAAGGTAGTAGTTTTAATAAAAAGTATTAGATCAGAATGGAGGAGAAGAATTTTGAATAACTCATGTTGACTGGACTCTTGGGTTCATACTTTTAATATGTAAGCCTCTAAGGAGAAAAAGTAACAGAGCACCTCAGAGGCCACTTGAAGACACCAGAGAAGTGATCAGTCATTGCATTTTTGTTCCTTGTTTTTCTTTATTTGTTTGTTTTTTCTCATGTAAGCTTCCAAATTAATCACAGAATGAACTTTTCTGTTGGAGATATTCTTTACAAGGGTTCAATGCTTAGCAGTTTCAATTCAAGCCATGTTAGGCACATTGTAAAACATCTTCAGAGCTGAAACATTGGAAAGTTATGATGTAGGAAGTAAATATTTCTTAAGAAATAGATTTCTAGCTGAGAAAAAAATTTTCCCAGATAGGGCTTCTGATAAAGGTCTCATTTCTACTATATAGAGAATTGAATCAAATTTATAATGTTACAAGTCATTTCAAATTGATAAATGAACAAAATATATGAACACAATCACATGAAAAAATGCTCCAAATCATTATTTTTAGAGAAATGAAAATTGAAACAACTATGATATACCACTTCATATCTATCATATTGGCTAAGATAACACAAAAGGAAAATAATCAATGTTGGAGAGGTTGTGGAAATATTGGGACATTAATACAATTTTTTGAGTTGTAAACTAATCCAACCATTTTGGAGAGCAAAATGGAACTATGTTCACCGAGTGGTAAAACTGAGCATATCATTTGACCCAGTAATAAAAATATTAGATCTGCATACAAAAACAATTACAAAAAATGAAGTTCCATAATTTAAAAAAAAATATTCATAGTAGTTCTTATTTTAGTGGCAAAGAATTGGAAATTGGAAGCATGTCCATCAATTGGGGAATGGCTGAACAAATTATTGCTATGAATGTTATAGAATGTCATTGTTCTATGAGAAACTATGAATGGTCAGACTTTATAAAGGCCTGGAAATAACCACAGGAACTGATGCTGAGTGAAAGGAGCAGAAACAAGAGAATATTGTACACATTAACGTAAACATTGTGAGGTGATTGCTAAGATGAATGAAGTTCGTCTTAGAGTTCTGAGAACTAGGGCAACCTTAGCAGACCTATTATGTAGTACATCATCCATGTGCAGAGGGGAAAAGAAAAAAAGAATCAGGGATACTTACAACTTCTCATGCTTTTCCCTTGTATCGCATGTTTCTCTTTCTTTTTCTCTTAGTCTCAATTCCTCATATACAAAATGACTTATATGAAAATATGCTAAATACAAATGCACACCTACAACTTTCATTAGATTGTTTACAAATTACTAAAGGTGGAGTGGGAAGGGAGGGTGGTAGAAAAGCATGTAACATATGTGTGTAAGTGTATGCATGTTGAAAAACAACATATAATTGGAAAAATAAAATAAATATTAAAAAGTATATTTCCTTAAGAATGTTGTGTGTTTTTTGAGACTGTGACCAGATGAAATTAATGGCTTTTAGTAAATGAAACTAGTCCTGGAATTCAAAGTGACCTGAAAGGGCAAAGCATACAGATAAAAAGATCAGCTGTTATAAAATGCTAAATCACAAGAATGGATTATTTGTCTTTTGGTTCATTTGGACAGCTATGATGAGGTTATGAAGGCATCATTAGAATATAAAAATCCATCTGGCATTCACTTTAATCAGTAACTGAAATCTCTGTGATCTATTTTTGTAATAGTATAAAATTGTTTAATGGCTATCTAAAAATCAATCAGTTTTCAGTGCCCAACATGACAAACCCTCACTAGACCTTTCTTGCTTAATGCCATTTAATTCCCTTTCAGAATAGTATTTTTCTATCAGACAGTCAATAAAGATTTATGAAGTTCCAAATATATGCTGGGTAATGTGAAAACCTTTTGGGTAAAAAAAAAAAATTTCTTCCCTCAAAGAGCTTACAATCTAATGGAAGTTAACAACAAACAAAATGAAGGTGAAAAATAAGAAAGGACAGGAGAAAGCACCCAAAAAATGGCATGATGGAGAATTTCAAAGAATTCCAAACGAGTAAAGTTTTTTGGTAAGTTGGGAGAAGACTGTCTAAATCCTCACCTTAAATAGTGGTCCTAGTGTTTATGACTAATCTCTTCAGTACTACATCTTCATACATGCATTGCATAGTAGAATGGTTTTGGAGGCCGAGGACCTGAGATCAAATCCTACTTCTGACATTCCCTTACTTTATTGCCATGGGAATAGATGGGATTAGATGACTTCTGAGGACAATGTCATGTACATCACATGTTCAATACATATATGTAGGTGTATATGAATGTAGGTATACTTGCATTCATTTTATCTTATGATATATATATATATATATATATTATCCTTTAGATATTTCATCTGTATTTTTATGTCTTCTATATTAGTCCTAAAATCATTAATATCTGTTTTCAAAATAATGCCTCTGATTATTATTTACTTGGTAACCACGGAAAAATTATATAGTATCTCAAAGTAAAATTTCAGACTGAGAGCACCAGCCTTGGAGTCATGAGTACCTGAGTTCAAATGTAGCCTTAGACACTTAATAATTACTTAGCTATGTGGCTTTGGGTAAGCCACTTAACCCTGTATACCTTGCAAAAACCTAAAAAATAATTTCAGATCAATATCTCACAGATATTCTTTTGTCTAATGACTGATTTTTGTACTCAATAAGATTTTTTAAATAATTAACTGAATTTCCATTAAGCCAAAAGAAAAGAAAATCTCCCCATCAAAGGAATAAGTCGGTATTGAATAAGCTGTCCAAAAAATCCTTACATGACTAGTAAATGGCCACTGCTCTTATCTTTTCCAAATCACCAGGTCACTTGTACAGCTGAAGTACAGCAAGGGACTACTAACTAAACAATAGAGTCACTACCATGGCCATTTGTAATTCGCAGTAAGGGACTGCCTAATCTAACCACCTCATGTTCTGCATAAACTGTAAGGGAATATCCTTCTTTGGGATTCTATCTGGATGTCCAGCATGAAGACTGGAGAATTAATGTCAGTGAATGAATGATAATGAACCCAGACCCTGCCAAATCTGAAACTTATCTGTTCATATCATCTTACAACCCAACCATAATTTCCCTGTTTCCTTCAACCAAGGACAACGTATAACAATTCATTCTTATACACACAAAAAATCATTTTCATTCTAAGATGTTGTTCAAACAAAATTAAGTAGCTATATAGCACAGCAGTCAGAGGGCAGTAATTAGAATCAGGAGGATCTGAATTCAGATTTTACTTTACATAGAATGTGGTTCTCCCAGGACAATTTAACTCTCTGAGCTTCAATTTTCTTATCTGTTAAATGATGTGGTTAGACTCAATCTTTCCAATATCCCTCCTTGCTCTAAGTCTACGGTTCTATGAACTATGAATATATGACAATTTATGTTACCATTTGACCTTCTTGAAATCTTCTCTGACAATTATTATCCTTAGTAATTTCAACATTTGCTAAAAAAGAACTGATTTCACTAGATGAATGTTAAGACAAATGTCTGATTTAAAGGAATGATGCAGAGGCAGCTAGGTGGTGCGGTGCATAGAGCAATGACCCTGGACTCAAGAGGATGCAAGTTCAAATCTGGTTTCAGACACTTAATAATTGCCTTGCTGTGTGACCTTGTGTAAGCTGCTTAACCCCTTTGCCTTAAATAAATAAAATTTTAAAAAGGCTTCTGTATAAAAAAAAAAAGGATTGATCCTTTGAATGAAATAAGTTTTCAGAATACAATGCTCTCTGTATGTAGTGGGTGATAAATTGTTTTTCCCCATAAATTCCTGACTCTTTGGAGAAAACCTAAAAAATTAATCATGGGACACAGCTTAGTAGTATTTTTTGTGATTTGAAAAATCCAATTATCTTCACATATAACTAATACTGCAAACAAATAAACTTGGGAATTGATCTGGAAGAGTAGCAAATTCTATTCAAGGAAGATTAATTTAAGACTACCTGTGTCAAGGAGAATATATTTCTTATTTCTTCTTAACATATACCTGCATATTAGTTCAATTGAAATGTTTTATAATTTATATTTTCTAATTCTTATTTTTGTAGCAATACCCTATTACATATTTTTTTGCTAGTTCCCTTGCAATCATTGGCCTTTGACCTTTGAACATGAATGAATGAATGGAAGAATGAATGAAAAAGTAAATAATGAAAATATCAAAATTTTAAAGTAGATGCACAATTTAATACAATTTTACCATCAAATATCACCCCATTTACCATGAAGAATTTTCCTATAATATACTTGAAATGATACTTTGAATGATATATGTATCACAAAAGTATTAGTATAACTAACTTCAAGCTATTAAATTATGTGTGTATATTCTTCATCTATTGATTTTACAATATAGAATTTTAATTCTTAGATTCTTCCCTAATATCCCTCTCAATCCTTTGAAATGTTCTCCTAACCTCTAGGACACTATAGTATCAAACTATACATATCTTTCCTCTCCTTTATCATCATAAATTCTAAAACAGGGATTTTTAACCTTAGGGCCTAAGACCGTGTTAAAATACTGTGATTACTATATTTCAATTTAATTTGTTTTCTTTTGATTTTATATATTTAAACATGTTGTAAAGTGCAAAACTAATGCTTATTGGATTTAATAAGTGGCTTTGATTTTTATACTCTTAGCAATGCTGAAATATTATATCACAGCATTGAAAAGGAGCAATAGAAATTATATATACCAAATCTGTCATCATACTGAAGATAAAACTTAGCACCATAGAGGAGAAGCCTTCAGTTCATAGTAATTCAGATCATCTGGCTCCATATTCAATTCTATTGTTATACTAGCAGATTCTAAAAGAAACGTCATAAAAAATATATATATACTGTGGGTCCAAAGGCACAGAGAGAGAAGAGAAAATGAAAAGAATGAGATAAGTATTTACCCTCCTCAGTTCAAGGCCTCCTGGCTCAGTTGGGTAGCTTTAGAGGAACAAACATAATTACTTATACATAAAAGCATGAAATAAGCACCGTGAATGTGTATTTTAAATACAAAGGTATTGTTATTATTCAAAAATTAAAAAAGGAAAAATATCATTTTTATTTAACTTGGCTGATGACATTGTAGGCAATTATTTATATTTAGAAGGTACAGTTTTCAAAGACACAAAAAATGGTTTTCCAAGTTAAAGAAAAGAATCAATATGGCAGTTAAGCAATCATTAGGACAATGCAGTCTTGACTTGCCCTGGAAATTATCTAGACTATAATAAAACCATCATTACACTGAACTTTCAAAAGCTTTATTGCCAGTTGAATGCCCTATTTTTCTTGTCAAATGGCTGTTTGACTTCCTAGATTATATCTGCTAGGTAACAAATTCTATGTATGTTTTTCCCTACTAGAATGTAGGTTCCTCTTTGAAGGAATAGATTGTCTAGCTTTTTTCATTTTTTTATCTCCAAAATTTGGGACACAACTTGCAACATTGCAAGACTAATATTTTTTATACATCCAATCATTTATCCATTCAAAATTAAAGAACTACAATCTTAGCTTGAGAAGTATGAATAATTTCCAAAATTCACTTTTTTAATATGAGAGGTTTTAAAGGTTATCTTAGACAATGATCCAAAAAAAAAATTCTGAAAGTATTGCAAAGGAAAGGAGCAGAGAAGGATTGAGAAGTTTGCCTTTCCCCCACATAATTCCCTGTATTGTCTTATTGAACTTGTAGAGTGAAAAAAGGGTCCAGATGCGGCACAGAACTATAATTTCATTACAAACTCACTCAGTTGCATAATAAGAGAAAAATAATATTTCTTATATCAATCTTCTGTGTCAGTGATTTCATAAAATGCTCTTCAACAGCTTTGGTATTAAATCCTTTGTACTGACAGCCAAAACTCAGCTAACCTTATTCACTGCATATTTCATTACATAAAGCACAGCTTGGGAAGATACTGATTGACTTTATATTGCCAATACTAATTGACTTGCCTCCATTACTAGTGATATTGGCTACTTCAGCTGATGATTTCTTCAAGAATATATTTATTAATGAAGATAAATATTTCAATAATGTCTGTGCCTGAATTTCCCTGGTGGAAATGTACACCCTTTACTAATGATAGAGATAGTGTAAAGCATGCAATTCACTATTATTTTGCATAAAAGTTTTATTAAATTGTTAGCTAAGGATTACTCATTTGAAATTTTTAAAGAGATATGCAGAATTATACTGAAAATGCATTTCATAGTATAGATGTATTTGTATTTAATTCAATTTACACATGTAAAGAAGTAAATAATTCTTCTAACCCATTTGATGTCAGTTCCCCTATATTCCTATGCAAATTGACTACTTCCTCTCATGCTTTATTCAGATTTATGTTTCCTACACTGTAATTCTCTTAATTCTTCCCATGATATATCATTACGTGTCTTCCTTAGGGACAACTGCTAAAACAGCTACTGATATTGAGTGTTCTTTTTGTAAATTAACCATGATATTAGAATTTATTCAACTTCTAACCATTCAGGAAGGCACCAGAGAGGTAGAATGCTTCATTCTTTTCCTCAGTGAGGTTCCAGTCAAATTTTTTGGCAAATAATGACCACTTCAGAGAAGATACTGTTCAATATCTAACAGCATGAGGTATAACTAACCTCATATCAATTTCCATTTCCTTGTATCTCATTAGACTAATTATTAGAATGAGAGAAAACCTTCAGTTTTGGTTCATGCTCACAGGAAAACTTCATGGCCAAATGCCCCCCAAATGCTACAACATCTGTCATGATATTCCCAAATGCCAAGATATGTAACGACTAAATCAGCTCTAACTGTTTTGTACAACCCTATTGAGAAGCTAATTAGACAGCTTGGTAGTACTGTGGATTGAATGCTAGGTTTAGGTGCAAGAATACTGCATCAGACATTGCATGATAAGGGCCAAATCCTTTAATCCCTTTATTCCATGAGTTGAACCAGTTATAAAATGGGGACAATGACAATAGCATCTTGTAATTTTTGTGAGGAATAAATGAGATAATATATTTGAAATAATGTACAAAGATAGTGTTAGATAAATAATCACCACTTCTAGTAAATACATGAAATAGCTTTACACAGGGCTTATTATTAAAATTGTGGAAATCATTATGAAGCCTCTAAAACTTATATATTGATAAAAACCCACTTCTCATTTATTTCCTCATATCCAATTTGTTAAACTCTCCCACAATTAGGCAAAACAAATAAACATTCCTAAATTAATTGTTCCTCGTGAAGGTGAGAGAAACATGTTTATCAATTCTCCAGAATGTATTAAGTTTATGTGAATTCTAAAATTATTATTTTTCTTATTATATAATTGTCAGGCTTTTGTGTTATTCTATTTTTCCATTTAATTAATTTACACCAATCTGCCCATTTCTTTTCTGTCTATCCTGTTTTGAAAATAAAACATATCCCATTTAATTTATATAGAGCTAGTCTCGGTGCTAAGAATAATTATGCTTGTATCATGACTTAAACATGGCCCTCTGTAAGTAAGTTAACCTCTTTGTGTTCTACTTCACTTTCTAAGCCTACCAGTTACAGAAAAAAGTATTGATTTGACTCGTGAAAGGAAATGTCTTTATATGGAATATCTTCATAGATATTAAGCAATTCAGTTCCTATTCTTAGTCCAACATTTATCTAGTATTATCATCAAACAGTAGTCAATTCATAGCTTCCCACCTTGCTTCTAAATAGTTGGTTGAATTTTTTTTCTTTGTTTATTGCTACAGCATTGCATTAGTAATACTAAAGTCTTATAAATCCTTCCCCATCGGCCATTTCCATGGTCTCCCTTCTTCTCTAATTTATTACACATGAGGTATCTCCTTCAAATATGTTTTAAGTTTAATTCTCTCATTTACTGAGAGTCAGAACAATTCCCGCATGAATGCTCATTGTATATTTTAATGATAATATGGCATAAAGTAATCAACATTAACAACAGAATATCATAGACTTTTGGATAATGACCTAGACTTAAAGAAATAGAACCTGGATCTAAAACTTGTGTTTAACACACACTGATAATTTTCTTAACCTTTCCGTACCTCAGGCTTCTTACTAAAATCATAAGTTATGTAGAATGTGTAAACTTCAAAGGCATTGTTTTTTTCCTAACCCTTTAATGAAAATTCTTATATTCTCCTTTGGTCCTTTATGTGGAAGAAATAGTTTCAATAAGGAACAAATATAGGAAACACACAGAAAGGGATATCTTCCAAGTCCTGGTTTTATAATTTAATTTCTATTTTGTGGGAGGTTCAAATATACCTCTCTGATGGATATGAAATATTGGTGTTCTCTACAAGTTATAACTATCATATTTACTCCATGTGAGATAATGTTCCATGAAGCTGCCTCATTAAGTGGAAATCCTTCTAAATCCATGGCATGGAAGAGCCTGATTATTTAGTGGTATATTTTTTTTCTCTGATCTTAGTGTTCTATTGTCTTTTGCAGTTTAATTCCTAGGAAAATATGCTCAAAGAGGAATGGAGGAAAAAAAATGGAGAAATTATCTTTGTTTTCACATAAAGAATCTATCTCAGCAGCCTGACATCTCCAATTCTAGAAACTGGAGTCCTCTGTTAGCTGGCCACTCCACTGCTTACCTGGGAAACATGATTTTATTCCGACTTTATGGCATCTCAGCATGATAGAAAACTTCTTTGATTTTCTTGGTTAGTCAATCACAATGTTTCTTTTTGGCTCATTAAAGGGGAACTGCCTCTCAAAAAGAGACCCTTTTTTATAAATTTGTAACTCAGATTACAAACTGAGCAAACAGCAGAAGAAAAAAGCCAGTCATAGACAAATGCTTTGGTACTATGGAGAGATAAAAATAAACACAGAGAACAGCAAAGTCAAAACTTCTTTATCCAAAACCTCGAACAAAAATAAGAATTTGTCTCAGGCTATGGAAGAACTCAAAAAAGACTTTGAGCATAAAGTAAAGAAGGTGGAGAAAAAAATGAGAAAAGAAATGAAAATGATGCTGGGAAAATCATGAAAGGTAAGTCAGAAGCTTAATGACAAAATACTGAAGAAAATAATATATTTTATTTTTCTTAGACTTTTCAAGGCAATGGGGTTAACTGGCTTGCTCAAGGCCACATGGTTAGGCAATTATTAAGTGTCTGAAGTCGAATTTAAACCCAGGTACTCCTGACTCCCAGGCTGGTGCTCTATTCACTGCACCACCCAGCCACCCCAAGAAAACTATATCTTAAAAACCAGTTTAGTTAAGTGGAAAGAGCAGCTCAAAAGCCTAGTGAGGAGAAGAATGACTTAAAAAAAGTAGAAATGGCCAGATGAAAAAATAAATATAAAAGCTTTCTGAAGAAAATAATTCCTTAAAATATAGACTGGAGCTAAGAGAACCTGATGAATTTGTGAGAAATCAAGAAATAATAAAATCAAAACCAAAGAATGGAAAACTAGAAGAAACTGAAATATCCTGATTGGAAAAAAAAATTCAACTGGAAAACAAATCTAGGAGAGATAATTTGAAATTTTTTCAACTAGCTGAAAGACATGATCCCCCCAAATGAGTCTACAAGTCATGTTCCAAGAAATTATCCAGTGAAAACTTCCCTGATATCATAGAAGTATAGGGTAAAATAGAAATTTAAAGAATTCACTGATCACCTTCTGAAAAAGATACCCAAGTTACAACTGCTATATAGCCAAATTTCAGGACTCCCAAGTCAAGGAGAAAATATTACAAGCAGTAAGAAAGATACAATTCAAATATTGTGGAACCAAAGTCAGGATAACACAGGATTACTTGAGTAGCTAAAGAGTTCTAAGGATTTGGAATATAATATTCTGGAAGGCAAAAGAGCTTGGATTACCAAGATTGGTAATTGGATTGCCAAGTGCCAACTATCCACTAAAACTAAATATAATCTTTCAGGGGAAAAGATGGACATTCAATGAAACAGAGGACTTTCAAACTTCTTAATCTAATGAAATGACCAGAGTTTAATAGAAAACTTCATCTTCAAGTACAAGATTCAGGTACAGCATAAATAGAGTGGACAGGAAGGGCAAATTATGAGGGATTTTCCTGCATAGGAAGATGATACTAATAAGTCACACAAAACTTCTTATTTCTTAGGACAGTAAGAAGGAGCATTTATAAACAAGGCTCAGGAGGGAATTTAAATTATAATGTATTATAAAGATGGAGCTAAGGGAGGAGAAAAGAATGTATTGGAAGAAATGGAAAGGGGGAGTTAGAATAGGATAAGTTATTTCACATAAAAGAAGAAGTTCTTAGTTGAGTGAAAGAGGGAGAAGGTGAGAGAGAGTGATGAGTCTTACTCTCATTAGAATTGTCTCAGAGAAGGAATAACATACATACTTAATTGGGTATAGAAATCTATCTTCCCTGAAGAAAACAGGAGAGAAAGGAATGGGCACATGGGGAGAGCCGGGGCTTATAGGTGAAAGAAGAGAGGGAAGATAATAGGAAAGGAAGTCAGATGAAACACACTTGTAAGGAGGGACAGGGTGAAAGGAGAAAGAGCATGGAAAAAAATGGGGGGGTGGGGGAACCTGATAGAGGGAAATGCAGCTAGTAATAGCAACTGTGGGAAAAAATTTTGAAGCAATTTCTCTCATATGATTAAGAATACTATCCATCCCCAAGACTGAATACAAACTGAAGCATACTTATTTTTTATTCATGGTATCTTTTATTCACTTTTTACCTTCACTTGAAATTTTTCTTTGTGGGATGGATTATGTTTACTTTTACAAATATGAGTAATATAGTATGATTTTCAGGCTATACATTTTTAACCTATAGCAAGTAGCTTGCATTTTAATGAGAAGGAATGGAATGAGAGGAAGGGAGAGTATTAGGAACACAAGAATTTCTAAGTAAATGTTGAAACATGCTTTTTGCATGTTGCTGGGGGAAAATAAAAGAAAATACTATAAATAAATAAAACAACCATATGCAAAATTCAATACCTATTCTTGAATACACTACAACTCATCCTACCAAAAAGCACAATAAATATGATTGAGGGTTCCAGTTTGAACACCCCTAGACACTGATTTTTGAAAAAAAACTGGGGTTTTTAATGGTGATCAGACATCCCCATACCATTGATCTTGCTTGTTACAGATCACCTTTCTGAATCTTTCCATTCCTAACACTGCTTACAGTCAGCAGCTTGTAGTGAATTAAATACTGCCTCAGAACCTAAGAGACATGAGTTTTAATCCTAATCATCTGGGTAATTCTGGGTAAATCATTTGATCACGCAGTGCTGTAGACAACTCTGAATATTACTGGTCTCTATTATGAAGGATAGTTTTCCTCACTGGGAATTTTGTCCCCTATATATCAATGTAATGATTAATTCATAATTAAAATTTTGATTAAAAAATTATAAAAGGATAAAAGAAATAAAACAATTTGTATTGAATGTGGAGTCTCCCGGGCAAACAAGGCAGGTGGGTTTCAATAGGACTCTACAAGCTCAGCTGAGAAGACCTTTAAAACATTAGGATTTATGTGTATTTCTTTTTCAATGATTCAGAATGTGACCCTAACATGGTAAAGACCCCTGATTTCATAAAGTCCCAGATTTTATGACTTCCATTAATCCTAAGTGCTCAGATATGTTAAACTCTATTATAAATACCTCTCTGGAAACAGTATCACTGTTTAGCTCTTAGTATTTTTCCCATCAAGTATTATGAGAGAAGGCCTATAATATTTTTTTCTAAGCAAGAGAAAACATAATAAAAAATGACACTAATAATGTTATGTATAATTCATGATAATTTGATGTTCTTTTTTTAACGATCTGAATAAAATGGCTGGTGTAAGATGATACTTTTTATTCATTCTTCCCTAGACTGCTTTATTATGAGAACTATAAAGTGCTCAAATAATTACAACAAACATTTTAGCTGGAACCTATTGCTACAAATAACTTCAAAATTCAAATAGTAGCTCAAATCACATTAGAAACAAGATACTTTAGAAATCAGCTTATAGAGAAGCAGGAAGCCAGCCAGGAAGTGAGCTGCCCTCTTGGAAGATCTTGTCTTTCAAACATACCTTGTCACTTATATAAATTCCATTTCAATTAATGGGGCTGCTGAAATTCAATTGATTTTTAAATATACATACTAATCTCCCCTATTCTCTAAAAATGTTCCCTAAGAAATCTAATTTCTTTGGTTTTGCTTTCCAGAAGGATATGTATATGTGATTGATCCTAAAATATTGGTTTTGAAGATAAGAAAGAAGATAAATAGGCATGCTCCATTTCTCAGGTACCTACTCTTTCATTTTTAGGGGCAAAAAATTGCATCTATCTCTCAAGGTTGTAGTTATTATCAAAAGAGGTATTTGTTAAGTACTTCAGAAACTTTAAAATCCTATATCAATGCTAGTTATAAAAATTATAATCATCATTATTGAAAATCAGTGTCTCTTAACTGGTCAATTACACGTTTGGTGGTATGACTTTTCAAATGATATAGTGAGATTGAGCTGTTATACACAAATATCATCAAATGAATCTGAGGCGAAAACTGTATATTCCAAAAATAATAGCTTTGCTTATACTGGAGTTGGCTTGAATCAGCTCTTGAGAGGCTTCAGGAATCAACAAATGCTGCAGAACAGGTTGAATGTGTCTAGACTTCAGAAAGCGGTTCAGAAATAATGTTGATGAGCCAGGACTTAAAATGTTTTGTGGGTACTTTGTTACGAAAATTATTTTATTATATATTTATTGACACATACGTTGTCTATTTGTAGTTCTTAAAAGCTAAATAGAGCCATATGAAGACATGCAACACATCAAAGAGATCACAAAATATCGTTTTTAATCACAATGGACATTTCCTCATTGTATGGCAATTATTTTCTGATTAAATTTATTTACTCCATAAACCCTTTGCAGAAATGGTATTAAAGAATTTCTTGTCTTCTCATGACCGAACAATATTTACTGACTGTAAATGACTTTCCATTCTATTTTATTGAAAATTACACACACACACATACACACATATTTATATATATATATTTATATTTATAAACAAATATATGCACATATTTATATATATATGTGTGTGTGTATATTTGTGTGTGTAATTTTATATTTGTATACACACATGCACCCTCAGACTCATACTACATAGCACAGTAGTTGGAGCCTTGGACTTGGAGTGAGCTGGACCTGAATTTGAATCTGACCTCAGATACTTACTAGCCGTGTGACTCTGGTCCAATCTTTTAACATTGTTTGCTTCAGATTCCGTATCTGTAAAATGAGTTGGAGAGAGAAATATCAAACTACTCTCATATCTTTGCTTAGGAAATCCAAATGGAGTCAGAAGGAAACAGACATGACTGAAATTTCCCAATAACAGTAACTACACCCAAATTATCTGTCTGTCATTTTATTGTCATTATCAACAATACATTTCCATTCAATCTTGCTCCACATTTCAAAATATTTTATGTTTTTCCTCTTCTAATTTGGTCCCATCTCCAGGACAGATTCTTTCACTTCCTGAGGGTAATTCCTATATTTATGGCCTTGATTCCTGCATCCCTCCCAACTAAACAGATTTTATCCTATCAAACACTTTTTTTCCCCTTTCCAGTTACTCCCTATCTAATAAATGTGTTTCTACTGCTGCCTTCAAAGTTACTCAGTTTCTTCAATACAAAACCAAGAAGACATTGAGTCAATTAGCACTGAAGACATGGGGACAGCTGAAAAACAGTTTTCCTATCAAAATATAATGTGAAAAGTTTGAATATAAATATAAAAAGGAAAAATTACTAGTAATCTCACAGAGAAAGATATTATACTTATGGACAACTGGGAAAGGCTTCTTGTATAACTATTTGACACAAACCTAGGAAGTTGGGAGCAGCTAAGTGGCGCAGTGAATAGAGCACCAGCCCTGGAGTCAGGAGGACCTGAGTTCAAATGTCACCTCAAATACTTAATAATTGCCTAGCTGTGTGACCTTGGGCAAGTCACTTAACCCCATTGCCTTGGGGAAAACAATCTAAGAGGCTTACTCAACATGCAATGTAAAATGACATAGTGTCCCATCTCGTTACAGTTAAAATTGAACATTCATTTCCTTTTAAAATTATTAAACACAATTGATTGCATTTGAATGAAAGTATATAAACTTTCAAATTATTAGATTTTGGAAAGTTTGTAATATTTACATTTTTAAAGTTATTAAAGTTTAACATCACACTCAGATTTTGGGGGACATTTTTTTATTTTACTTCTTCATCCATGTCTTTTTAAACTCTTTGTTGATTCTCTTAAACCTTCATGGATGAGTTCAAGTTTTATTTACTCAATAAGCCATTCTGTGAATTTCCTTTTATTTCCTTATCTACTTACATTTTGTATTGTAATAGTATCATAAGAGCTATATGGTAGGGATAATCGACATTTCTGGTTTTAATATTTAAATACTGACATTTATCTTTAAATCTCCAGGAGATTTTCTTGTGCCCAGTAGACATGAAATATTTACTGATGTTAATTACTGAAGAAAATGAAATAGATGGGAATCAATTAAAATATGTATTCTATTTAGAAACAAATTGTTTAAGTGATTGTATTTTTTAAAGATAATATATGTGTCTCAGCTTGTCTATAATATGAATCTAAGCCACAGTCAGTTTCCTTGACTTTTGTCTCACAACTAGATTTTGAAGACTCTTAAGGAGAGAATAACATTTATGAATTTGTTTGGTTGTCCGTCACTCATGTCCAACTCATGTAATTCAGCTTTTCTTTGAGAATGAAGAACAAACAACACTAGCAACAGCAAAGAAGTGAGTGCATCTCTCAAACTAAAATTTTAAAAAAAATTCAAAGGTCATAAATGTTTCCGGGTTATTCTATATATCTCTCATTGGCAAGATACTTTGCAAGATTCAATGAGATTGAAAGTTGGAAAATCCACTCAGATAACTTTTTGCAACTTTTAACAGAAATTATATCCCTTCTATATAGAGAGCTTATATTCTATTAGCTTTAACTTTAGTAATAATATTCCTACAAAATGTCAGAATGATAACATGACACATGAAATTAGGATTGTTTTGATTGAAATCCTATTTTGTTTTTTCCATTACATCCTATGCTAGTTTTTCAGCAACCTCCATTTGCAAATTTATGAGTTGCACATTTTTCTGCCATCTTCCCTTTTCCTCTTCCCTCGCTATGACAGCCAACAGTCTGGTAAAAGTTGTACATATACATTTGTGTATAATATATAAGTCATTCTGAGTATGAGGAACTAGAAGTATGGAGAAAGAAAGAAAAATCATGAGATAGGAAGGAAAAATGAAAAGAAATTTTTAAAAAGTGATCGAAGCATGCCTACAGATTCTGTGGATTTTTCTATGGATATGAATGCCATTGTTCATAGCAGGTGGTCCTTGATCTCTTAATTGTTAACAGGCATTACATCCATCATAGCTGATGATCTCACAATGCTGTTGTTAATGTGAATAATATCATCTTGGTTTTGTTTCCTTCACTCAGCATACGTTTATGTAATTCTTATCAAGCTTCTCTAAAATCCAACCACTAGTGATTTCTTAGAGAATGAGTGCTCCATCACAACCATATATGCCGAAACTTGTTTAGCCATCCCCCAGTTCATGGGAATCTCCTTAAATTCCAATTCTTTGCCACTGAAAAAAAGAGAACTGCTGGAAATATTTTAAACATGTGAGATTATACCATTTTTTTTAGGATTTCTTTTTGATATAGACCTAGTATTGGAATTGTTGGGTCAAAGGATGTGAACAGTTTCATTTCTCATTGTACATAATTCCAACTTAGTCTTCAAAATGGTTGGATCAGTTCACAACTCCACCAACAATGCATTAATTTCCTCACAACCTCTCCAACATTGATCATTTTCTTTTTTGTCATCTAAGACAATCTGATAGGTGTGAGGTGATTTTTACATTTCTGTAATCAATAATGATTTAGAGCATTTTATCATATGATTTTACCTTAGGCTTTCTGATAGTTGTGAGGTGGTATTTTCATTTCCCTATCAATAATGATTTGGAGAATTTTATGATTTGATTATATATAGTTAAATTTTCTTTCTTTGAAAACTGTCTGTTCATATCTTTGACCAATCTTCAGTTGGGAAATACCTTGTAACCATATCAATTTAATTCAATTATCTATTTTAGAGACTTTTCTCAGAACTCTTAGCTGTGAAAGTTGTTTCCCAGCTAGGAAATCTAATTTTTAAAATTTATTATTATTTATTTAAGGCACTGGGATCGAGTGCTTGTACAAGGTCACAAAGGTAGGCAATTCTAAAGTATCTGAGTCTGGATTTAAACTCAGGTCCTCCTGACTCCAGGGCCAGTGCTCTATCCACTGCACCACCTAGCTGCCCCAGAAATGTAATTCTTATAAATTATAGATTATGTCAACAAGAAAATTGTTCCTAGGTATCTGTTGTCCTACTAATCTGGATTGTATTAGTTTTATTAGCACAGAACCTTTTCATTCTATTGTAGTATCAACTATTTGCAATTAATAATATTCTTTATTTTTTGTTTGGTAATAAATTTATACCCCTTCCAAAGATCTAACAGAGGATTTCTTGATTTTGTAATTGGTCTATGTTATCAACAATTATATCTAAATCCTATAACCATTTTGATCCTATTTTGGTATAGGGTGTGAGATGTGGCTCTATGCCTAGATTTTGCCATAATCTTTTCCAGGTTTTTTTCCAGATTTTGTCAAATAATGAGATTTTATTACAGAAGTTAATGTCATTTTGTTTGTGATTACAGTAGATAACTGCAATAATTTACTAGTTTCTTTTGTACCTCCTCTAACCCATTGGCCCAATATTCTAGTTCTTAACGAATACCAGTCAGTTTTGATGACTGCTGCTTTACAATGTAGTTTTAGATCTAGTACAGCTAGGCCACCTTCCCTTGCATTTTTTCCATCAATTTCCTTGATTTTTTAACCATTTTTTTTGTTCCAGATGAATTTGGTTTTTATTCAATTCTGTGTCTATAAAAATCGATTTTTAGTAATTTGATTGATATGGAACTGAATAAGTAATTTAATATAGGTAGAATTGTCTTTTTTATATTAGCTAGGCCTAACCATGGACAATTGGCATTTTTCCAATTGTTTAGATGTGACTTTATTTGTGTGAAAAGTATTTTGCAATTGTCTTCATATAACTTCTACATTTGTATTGGGATTCCCAAATATTTTGTTTTGTCTACAGCAACTTTAAAAAGAATTTCTCTTTCTATCTATTGCCTTTGGGTTTTATTGTTGATGTAGGGAAATTCTGATGACATTTGTGGGGTAATTTTTATATCTGGCTACTTTGCTGAAGTTAATTGTTTCAAGTAGTTTTTTAGTTGATTTCTGTGATTCTTTAAGTTTACCATCATATGATCTGTAAAGAATGAAAGTTTTGCTTTGTTATTGCCAATTCTAATTCCTTCAATTCATTTTTCTTCTCATTGCTAAAACAAATATCTCTATATTTCTAATTACACACACACACACAAACACATATATATATAAATATATATATATTTATATATATATGTATATATAATGATAGTGGGCATAATGGACATCATTGTTTCACCCCATATCTTATTGAAAATGCTCCTGGATTATTCCCATTACATACAATACTATTGATGGTTTTAGGTAGATATGGCTTACAATTTCAAGGAAAATTCCATTTATTCCCATGCTCTTCAATGTTTTTAGTTGGAATGTGTGTTATGTTTTTGGCAAAGGTTTTTCCATGTCTATTGAGAGAATCATATGATTTCTGGAGGTTTTGTTATTGATATGATCAATTATGTTGATTGTTTTCAAAATACTAAACCATCCCTGACAACCTGTTATAAATCCTACCTAATCATATTACATTATCCTAGAAAAAAAAAACTTGGTGCAATCTCTTTGCTTAAATATTATTTAAAAATAAATTTTAAGATGCCCCTGAATGTAGTCTGTATGGCCAATTTCTGAAAACTATGCCTTTGATCTCAGAATTCACCATTCCTGGGATGGTCTCACCACTTACAATTTAATTCCTATTTGTTTATATTCCACTTATCCTTAATTTAAAATATATAATATTTGTAAAACACTCAATACAATGTTTAAAATACAAAAAGTGCTTTATAAATGTTCATTTCATTTGCTTCTATACTTCCCTATTTGCTAAAATTCCTGTTGCATATATATCATATCTTCTTTCCTGGATTGTAGTTTCTCTGAGAATGAGCACAATATCCTTCTTCCCCACATCCATAACACAATACCCCAGCATTATAAATGTCTTATGATTATTTAAAGAATTAGTTTCAAGGGGGAAACTAGGGGGCACGGGGAATAGAGCACTGGTCTTGGAGTCAGGAAGGTCTGGGTTCAAATCCAACCACAGACATTTAGTGATTGCCAAGCTGTGCTACTTTGGGCAAGTAACTTAACCCCCATTGCCTCAAATAAATAAAAAAAAGAATTAGTTTCATTAAAGGATGAAATCAATCATCATTTTCTCTTCCTATGCTGCGATGGAAATATTATATCAGAAGCCTACAATGCATGAGATAATAGGTTTACAAAAGAGGAAAAACTATATTGAAAAATCAAATACTATACACACACACACACACACACACACACACACACACACACACACACACACACACATATATATATATATATAAACTCTAAAAATAGACATCTCAGGAAAAGATGAATTGATTGGTTTGATCAAAGCAATATAGGTTTTTAAATAGCAGAGTCCCATTTTTCTCCCAGGTCTTCTGAATCCAAATTCATGATTGTTAACACTTATGTTCTACTAGCTTCCATTGATATCTGACCAAGCCTCCCTCTTACATCTCTAACATAATTTATCTACTTTTTCTATTGTGTTTTTTTTTATTTAAACACTGAATTAATATGATCCATATTTGAAGAGGTGTACTTTGCTTCCCTTCCTTTATTCTGGTCCAAATTAAATTCTAATATGAAAGTTTGGTGGATAGAGGTTAGGGGAAAGTACATTGTTATGCTCTGAGTTTGGAGCACTTGAATCACCCATGCCCCACCCCCCCCCAAAGATGAGAGATACTCAGCACAATTATATTTGAACTTCAACACTAATATCTTTCAAAATCATTCAGTTATGTTTTACCTTTGAATTCTTCAGGGTCAGCTTGTATTCACCTGAGAGGAACAGATATTCATGGAGCTAAAAAAAATTAGGCTTCTTATTTAATTATTGTGCTTGTTAAAAATCTGCAACTCTAAAGTGTTTTAATTGTAATTATTTATATCCTACCACTGACCTTAATCTATGGAATTCTACTTCAATTTCTTATACTTAGAAAAAAGGTTGATAAGAAATACAAAAAAAAATTGCTTGTTAAGTATATTAAAGTTTTCTAATGAAATTACATTCCTGTTATACTTTCTGTAGGCTAAGAGAAAATGTTTAATCTTCTGTTCTTCCAGATTGAACCAAGGGAAGTTGACATCTGTTATCTATAATGTGAATGAATATATGGAAATAACAGCCAGTCTTTAGATATTAATCTTTTTGTCAGCTTTTCACCATTGACTAATATTCATTGACATCAACATTGATATTTGAAACTGATAGACTGGATTCTATTTCTAAATAAATGGAAGACAAAGGAACCCTGTATATCCTAAAATCCTTAGTTCATGCATAATCCTCTTTTCTATTACATATGCTTTGAAATCTTTGATTTGTGTATGATTAATAATAAAAATGAGAAAAGAAAAAAGAAAAAATTAAAAAGAATTGAATTTCCTCAATTAGGCAGATACTTGGAACATGAGGAGGGAAAATTATTTCTCTTAATAATGGATGTTGTTGTCCTCCCCAGAAGTTCCCCCAGGCATCCCACCTTCATCATAGCTTAAACAATATTTTACCAAAATATATACATAGAGAGAAGAATTATTAAAACATTTCACCTTCTTGATAAAGTTTTCATAGACTAGTTAATAATTATAGAATAATATAATCATAGCAGAAAGGGTCCTTCAAGGTCATAAAATCGCAGACTCCTATTTTATAAATTAGGAAATTAAGAATCAGAGAGGTTGAGGTTGATTCAGATGTGACAGAAGCAAAAACTGAAATTAAGTGTAGAGATTTCATCTCCAGAAGAAGACTTTCTATTACTTCTTACTATTGGTGCAATCTTATGTACTCAATTAAATAAAGATTGAATGCATAGCTTCTAATGTTAGACTGAAGGGGAAGCATATAATGTTGAATAAAAAAATGAATTTAGAGGCCTTAGAATCTCAGAAAAGTTACAAACCTTCTTTCATAAAGGAAACTTTCTTTCTCACTTCAAGGAAATTTCTCTTACAGCAGGGAAATTACAGTTTCAAAAAAAAGCAACAACATTTGTGCTAGGTTACTAGACTAAAAGTTCAGAATTAAGAGATGGCAATATCATAGTCACTGAACGCAAAAATCTTATATTCTATTGAGTATGAAACATAGCAGAAAAATCCCTTATACTTTACTAGGGCAAATGAGGAGGAAACAATATGCTGTGACAGAAAGTCTGTCAGGAAGACAAGAATAGAAATCCTCCCTCAAATATTTACTAATTGTGTGACCTGGGATGAGTGACTTAACTTTGCTTATCCATCAGGTTCACTTTCTGTAAAATGAGAGGCTTATAATCAATGATCATTAAGCTCCCTTTTAGATCTAAGATGATAATTTAAATGAAATAATTTCCCAGAGGGGAAGAAAAAAACTGAAGCCTTTTATTTATTTATTACTTTCTTGGCTTTGTTTTATTTTTCTGTATTTTCAGTATATGAAAAAGTGCCTTTTTTGTGGGGGTTCATTAAAATTCTGATGAAATTGAATTTAACCAGACAAAACATAGAAAGCTTACATTTGCTTGAACAATTAACTCAAGATAACCACGAATAAAATCTTTGAACTCTAACTTCCACTTTAACTTTCACAGTCCCAAGGTATTCTTTTTCAAAATGATGAAAACTTGCTTCAAGATAGTAAAAGTGTACATTTAAAGGAAGGGATATAACTTTCCTTGCTCCCAATTTGTGTACTCCTATTGTCTTCTCCAGGTTTGCATCTCCTGACACAATCTAATAAACTCAGAATACAGAAACTCTCTTACTTTGAAAGAAAAATATTTGGAATATAACAGATATTAAAAGTTCTTTGGGTCATTGATTGATTCAGAAAATCAGTCTTACAGCGGTAGATGGGACATAAGAGGTTAAACCTAACACAAAAAGAGGACATTTTACATATAATAAGTTATTGTCTAATCTCTGAAGGTCCATTTCATTCTTAGATATTTGTGATTGTTATTCCTATCTAACATAAAGTTTAATTTTATTTCTTTAAATAAATGATTCCTTTTTTGTCTCCTGGTATGTGTCCCACGATTTTTCCATTTTGGAGCTTCCCCATGTGGGCAATAACTTTCTCTTCCACCAGTCACAGAATCACAATCATAAGATCTTGGAGTTGGAAAGTACATCAAAGCCCATCTAGTCCAATGAGTAAATGGTTAAGAATTCTTTCTACAACAACCTAAGTCATTGCTGTCTAGCTTAAGCTAAAATAACTCCATTGAGAGACAGTCCATGACCTATATAGTAGTGACCCATTACACTTTGGTAGAGAGCAACATTTGAGGAAGATTTTCTTATATTAAGCCAAAGTTCCCATATTTGGGTCAATTTTTGCTAGCTCTAAGCTAAGGAATAAAACAGAATGTCTAATTTCTATCTGATGATTGATCTTACACTTTCTTATACATGAATACAGCTATTTGGTATACTATATTATTAAAATCTTGCCAAAATGCATGAGACAATATAAATAGGAATTGGTGAATGCAGGGGAAGAGTTATCTCTATAAATTTTACACCATTTATTTATTTAAAATGGTATTATTTTTATAAGGAAAAAAAACAACAAAATTGGGAAGCTATGCTAATTTGGAATATAATTTCCTTTAGAGAAAGATATGGAGAGTTTATTTGATTAGTGATTAGTGATAAAAGACATATTTTACAGTTAGAATGTGTGGGGGTGTTCAAAGGACTAGTATTTATGAGAGTTTACCAAGTCATTTTCAGTTCTGATCAACCACTTTGACGTCCCCCTGATCCATCTAACTCTTATCTGTGCCTTTAAGAAGCTGTAGATGTGCTAAAGAATCATACTGGACTTATTCTGTCACAATAAACCAGTTAAACCAGTATGAAGAAAACTGACAGACTTCAAACCTGTCAATGAATTAGGGTATTGTCAACCCAAATATATGAAGATTTTTCCAACAGAATGGGCTGATGAGAAGAGTTTGTTTCAATAGTAATGAAGAAGGATGAAACAGGTGCTGAGGAATGTATAGAGCTTGGTCAGACACCAAAGACATCAAGGTCATTAACTACAACTCAGATCATCACCAAGCATCTTGACTTATTCTGTCACTGAACTGCAATGACTTAGGAAGAGAGTGAAGTTGACGATTTTGTAAAGCTTGGCCTCATTTAAATCCAAATCACATGCGAGTCAAGATATCATCCATGGTGTCATTAATTCTCTTCAAAAACTAAGGACAAACCATAGAAACATTTTTCTAATCACATAAGAGGGAATTAAAGATAGAGATAAATGGAAACAATAGAGATTCAGATTTGAGACTCTTTCACAATATGTAGTTGAAACCAAATGACAAGATTAATTTCACCCAATATGATTCCTCTATTATGAAAGATGTGATGTGTTAGAGTTCATGGAATTTGGTGCATAATTATTCATTATTTGTTTACCCCAATGCCTGTATTTCTTTGTTCACTCTACCAACCACTATAGCAGTGTAACAAAGACACAATCCATAGGATTTCCATATGTTACTTTACCAGGGAACAAGTAGAAAATATTTTTTTAGCTTTTGCCATATTCAGTTGATCCCTTTACAAAAGCATAGAAAACTCAGAAATGAGAGAAAAAAAATCAGTACCACTGTGGACATTTCAGAATATACATTTAAAATAACCTTGCACTTTCCTACAGAACAATTCCCTTGCCCAAACCAAAAGCAACTTTGTGCTTATGAAATCATGTATAAAATTTTGTTGTCTTTCAATTATTTCAGTTGTATACAATTTTTCATGAGCCAATTTGGGAATTTCCTGGCAAAGATATTGAAGTGATTTGCCATTTGTTTCTCTAGTCATTTTACAGATGATGGATTGCAGCAAACAGTCTAATGACTTGAACAGGGTCACTCAGCTTGTACACATCTTAGGTCACATTTGAACTAAAAAAGATGAGTCTTCCTAACTGCATATTTGGAACTCTATTCACCATTCCACCTAGCTGCCCGATATGTTAAATACCTCATAATTAGTTATTCTCCCCCCCAGTCATCATGTTTTCATCATCTTTATCAGAATTTTTCTCCTGGTCTATGTAATGATGTAATGGTACACAGTGATTTTTTTGAAATAAATAGAAGCCAACATGAAAATAAGCAATTTATTTGTGCTAGATGCCTTCTTTTACCACAGAATAGTTTATTCCTATCATTTATTTAGACCTATCTTTGCCAGTACTTGCAAGATGGAAGGAAAGAAATAATCATTATGGCCCAACCTACACCTGGGCGATAGGTGTGGGTATTATCTACTATATAAAAATCAGGACCTTATGGGGGACAGAGCATAAGTAACTTGCTTAGAGTCACACAGCTAGTGAATGTCTTAGACCAGTTTTGGACTCAAGACTTTCTGACTCCAGGACCAGGACTCTAACAGGACTTCCTGTCTCAAAAGTGATTTGTTTCAGAAACACATGCCACTTTCACTGGTTAACACAATCAAGGTTGTGTTCTGAGCCAGTGATCAAACTTGATTCCATTTTATCATTAAGAATTGAACTACGAAGGAAAGTTTCTTCAAGAACCCCCACAACTGCAAGAGAACTCATTTCAGAAATGTAACCTTTATTCAATGGCATTTTGAACCATCCAATTCAGTCTTATTCTCAATTTTATCAAACATTGAAACTTCCACAATTGAAGCTAAACTGTACTTTTCTGCCCTTTCTTCGAAGTGTTTCACATTATATCAATGGTGGGGGTAGTTCTTTTGTTCTATGGAGTACTCATATAGCTATTCAATCTAGCTATACATTTTTCAGGCAACTGTGAATATTACCATCTCCTTCTCTAATGATTGAGATTTAATTGGTACTGTCATATTATTCCTTAATGCCATGACTATTGGATACCTGGACAGAAGAAAAATAAACCTAATGAAGGATCATTTCAGGTTTTGCATGATTCAAAGAGAGCTGACGACTGCCCCCAAAAAACTTAATATGAGATTACTGTCTAGTGTATAGATGAACATTATAAACCATATGTTCCTTATAGACATTTATTTATTTATTTCCATCTTCTTTACCACTTCATTACTCCAAATCCTTCTCTTAATACCCAAAGTCCTTTAGGAATGTTCTTTCAGCAAATCTGACCATGAAGAACAACTGTTATTAATATTTTTTTTTGTTTAAATCATGTACAAAATAAGGGCAACAAAAAAATGAAACTGAAAAATCCTCTTTCTATTACAGATTAAAAGTTAACTGGAATGGAATTTTTTAAATACATATATATACATATATATATATATACATATATATATATATACTTATATATAATTATGTATATAAATGTATATATATATATATATATATATATATATATGTGCATAGAAGATGGAATTTCCATGTGGTTAAAAATAATAATGGAATGTTTTTATCACTAGTCTATAATTGCTCCTACCTCCAAATAGGCTCCAAAAGATACGTAATACCATTTAGGGAAAAAATGAAAAGATAATTTATCAAGAGAAATAGATGTCCACTATTTGGAATTTTTATATCGCCTCATCCTTTTTCACCATAATCTGGAGTGAGAATCATTATTCAAGCTTTATTTTTTAAATTAATTAACTATTTTTTCAAGGGAAGAATGAATTAAAATTAAAAGTTGCTAAATATAGATAACTTGCCACCTCATTTAGCTTGACAAGTCATTTGTAATGAGACATCTAAAAGCAAAATGCAAAAAGTTAATTGGAATACAAATGAAACCTTGTAAAATTATTACTACAGATATATTTTAATTATAAATTTAGTGAAAGCTGGGCCATTGGACATTGTAATAAAGTTCAAGAATAATGCAATATAACTCAGTGTGATGAATTCCTCCAAGCTAAATTCCTAAGTAAAGCTAAGCAAAGTCTTTCAGGGTGAATCAAGAGATGGATTTGAGTTAGTTATGAGTCTGATTTTTCAATTGGAAAATAAAGCATCAAGCAATTATCTTATTAAAAGATAACTGAGTGAAAGGACCTGTCATTTACCAATTTTTTTTCTTATTTTTTCCAGAAATGATTAGTGTCATATATAGATTTAGGAAATTTCTATTGGAAGTGGATTTGAATCCCAACTCAGTCATTTAGTAGCCATGCTACCATGAGCCATTCATATAAGCTCTCTGGTTTCAGTTCTTTTATCTGTAAAATAGAAGGGATGCATCTGATATCACATAAATTCCCAACCATTTCTAACTCTATGGTTTATAATCCAGTGCTTTATGCATTCTGTAGGTAAGCTTCCACTTTTATTTAAACTATAGTTTTCTGCATCATTTGGGTAGCAAGACTGTAGGTTTGCATTCTAAATTTCTTTTTTTTTTTTACATTCTAAATTTCTTTGAGCATTTATCTCATCTCTCTTCCATTTTGGATGGTATGTCAAGCATATCTCCTAACTTCTCTCTTCCCCAGCCCCTAGCCCAAGAGAATTTTCTTTCTCTAATCTCAAGAATAAAGATGTTTAGTCCTTCTATTAGAACACTAGTACTGGTAGAGTGGGGGTAGATTTGAGATGTTTCCCCTCTACTCATTTCATTAAAGAGATGTGAATATTTCTATTTACTTATTGAAGAGATTGGCATAGAAGAAAAAGATATTTTTATTGTTCATAAATAGGACCCCATACTATATCTACCTTTTATGGATTTTTATCTCATCTTATTTTTTTTGTTGTTGCTTATCCTTCCTTCTTTTGTTTTGTTTGTTTTGGTTTTAGGCTTTTGCAATGCAAATGGGGTTAAGTGACTTTCCCAAGGCCACACAGCTAGGTGTCTGAGGCTGGATTTGAACTCAGGTACTCCTGACTCCAGGGCCAGTGCTCTATCCACTGGGCCACCTAGCCACCTTTCCTTCTTGAAGAAGATCATAATATCAAAGAAGTAATACCATACCATTCACTAAATCAAATTTAAGCAACAAAGTACTGTGTAGTGTCACCAGCCTCATTTTCTCCTCTAGAACCATCAGGATTGATCCATAACAACTTCTAATCTTTATTAAAAAGGATTATTAAAAAGGTTCCCTTGAGGGATCTCTAAACTGCCCCATATTAAACCCTGCCAATTCTCTTCAGTGACCTTTACTAGATTACGCAGTGTTTTAGGTGGGGGGCGGGGTTAGATTAATTTTAGTCTTCCTCTTTGGAAAATTTTATTCTAGTAAGGAAGTATGACATATACAAATAACTATCCTACCAAACACTTTAAAATTAATGAGAGATTTTATGTGTCTACCGTAGACAAGCTTGTTATTACTTAAGAAATTGAAGAGAGCTTCATGAGGGAGGCAACACTATAGCTGAGCTCTAAATATTGCAGAATAATTTGTCAAGCTGAGGGGAGATTGGAAGAAAGAATGACTGGTACTGAGGAATGAATGAGCAAAGATATAAAGGAAAGACATAGATGGTTTGCATATTGCAGTCTTGATGAAATATAGACTATGTGGAAAAGATTAAAAGGAAAGGTGAGAGAGAATGAGAGAGGGCTTTAAAATAAATTATTTTCATTACAGTACAACACATTGCTATTAAATCCTTGAGTAATGCAAGCAATGGTTCTCTGGAAATATGATGAAATAAACAAACAAATGAATTTAATAAATAAATAAATGGATGAATGAATAAGCCAACGAGCATATAAATAAATATACTTCCATTGTTGAGCATTCATTTTACTGTTTAATTCTGTTTTAAGGCATTTAAATTTTATTCCATATAAGTTGAAGGGGTAATTTTCAGACAGATTTGTATTAACATGAATGTCTCTATTTATAATAGGTCCTTATGTAAGACTAGTGAAGTCTACGAATCCATTATCACAATAATGTTGTTTTGTTCTTATTGTTTAACTCAGAAAATGCTCATATCATCGAGTCACCGTGGCGTACTACCACTGCTAGACAGGCACCAGCATGTGACATCTGGTGACAGAATGGGCTTACCAGAGGCATCCAAAAATGTCTCTAGAAGATCTAGAGGAAAGGTTGTACATGGGATTAGTCCATTGAGAGACAGGTTTGCATATATCTGATAGTCCCATTCTCTCACCAGATGTCACATGTCAGTGCTTGCCTACTAGTATTGGTAGTGCTCCATAATGTCTTGCTGATATGGACATTTTATGAATGAAAAAATATCACAACAAAACCAACGTTATGCTGAAAATGAATCCAGAGACTTCACTAAATTTATAAAGGGGTCCATTATACCATCAAATGTAAACACAAATCTTTCTTAAAATAGATGAGGAAACTAAGGCAGGTTAAATGATTTGCCCTAGATCACTTAGTTAATGTGTCTGAGGCCCAGATTTGAACTCAGAAGATGAGTCTTCTTGACTTCAGATCTGATATTTTATCCTTTGTGAGGTAAACTCATCAAGAGACATCTTAGGATACGTCAGGTCATCCCTTCTGCCACCAGATAGCACATGCTAATGATTGCCCTGCTTCGAAGAAGTACCATAGTGCCTCCCTGAGATGGGAGAAAGAGAAACTTATTTAAGGTCAAAAGACTCCCAGAGCAGCCAGACCATCTCCATTAATTCTGTTTTCAATCAATCAGGCCATGGGGTGGAACAATTCTGGGAAAGGATAGTAAGAAGAATGCTTTGAATAGCATACCCTTCAATAATAAATGTAATTAAGCAATTCAAACCACCAATCCTCTTTGATATCAAAGGACCAGCAGTAGTAACTCATAAAATCAAGTATATAGCCTTATAAAGGAATATAATTATATTAAATAAGATTATTATAATTTTTAAATTATTATAAGCTTTAATGCTATTTAAAAGAGTTTTGAACAAAATTTATTCATAGCCATATGTGTGACTAAGTGACATGAGTTTGATGATATTTTGAAGGTTTTTTTAGACAGTGGAGTGAAGGAGAGTGGAAAGGATTGTTGGAATTCTTTCATAATAGTTCATACAGATGATAATGGGAGATTCACCAGTTTCAATGCATTGGGAAGAAAGGTTTGGGAAGATAGCTGATGTATTTAAGATATTGAATTTCCAAAATTAAATTTATTTTAACAAATATCAGACACTGTTTCCTCCAATTTCCCTTCTCCTACTCCCAGTAAGAAAAACAAATCATCCATTAGAGACATAAATATTCAAACAAAAATAAAACCCCAACAAGCCAGATTGTCTAAAATCAATGTCTCAATCTGCATCCTACGTCCTTCCTAGTCGTACTATCAGGAGGTAGAAAACATGCTCCATTAAAAAATCTCAGGAATTTTGGTTGTTCATCATGTTGAACAGAGTTCCTATATTTCTAATTTAAAAAATATTTTACTTTAATCAATTTCTTACCCTCCCATAGTTGAAAACATAAGGAAAAAACACATTCAAATATAGTCAATCAACAAAGTTTCCACATTGGTTACATCATTTAAATATCTGTTTCATTCTTTTTCTGAGTCTTCTACCTATCTATAAGTAAGTAGTATATTTTAACATTAGTTCTCTGTTGTGCTGATTGACTATTATGGTAATGATTGTTCAGAACAATGATAAATCTTCACATGTATGAACCATGGTGTATTCATTCATTCTCTAATTTACGAGCACCCCTTTCTGATTCTCATTCTTGTCCCCCCTCAAAAGATCAAGAGATATTTCATTCGTCCTTAAAATTTATTTTATTGAAGTCTCATTTCTCCCTTTATTGACTCTCCCACCAAATCACCCTTAGCCCTTCAAAATATTATGCAACCACCATCAGGTCTTGTAAAATTGGATGTTTTCTATGAATCTGGATGATCATATTGTTATTTATCTTTCATGCTTTTTTTAACTTACTTAAGGCAACAGGGTTAAGTGACTTGCCCTGGTCACATAGGCAATTATTAAGTATCTGAGGCTGGATTTGAACTCAAATACTCCTGACTCCAGGGCAGGTGCTCTATCCACTGTGCCACCAAGCTGCTCATCTATCCTTCATTCTTGAAAAGAATCAATGACAAGTCATGATGTCTTACTTGCAAGTGAAGTGGATTTTAGTGAGGCAGAGGGGTGTAAAGTCATCAAGCCTAACTCTTCTCCACACAGCTTGAAGGCTTTCAGATACTGATCTAATCAGAATAATGATTGGATATGACAAGAGTGGAAAGAGTCTTCTCCAAACAAGCAAACAAACAAGAATTTAAGCACTTAAAAATGAAAGGAAAGGGGGCTAATCATCTAGCTAAAAACATTTTTAGATGCTTTTTATTTGAAAGACTCTAAACCAGAAACTAAGGCTACAAAGTCATGAATGACATAGTAATGACTACTTCAAAAATCTCATGTTCATATTAATTTTAGAAGGACATAATAAGGATTCTTACATATGAAAAATAATTTGATGAGCAACTAGAAGAATTGATTAAGGCCATCTTGGTATTAGTGATGAAATCTGAATCTTAAATGAAATTACTATAGCAAATAATAGAGGTGATGAGGGAAACATTCTAGCCAAGGTAAAGTAGTTTAGGGGAAAAAAACAAATCAAAAGAAACAAAACAGGCTTTAGGAGAAAGATAGATCTCCTACTGGGATAGAGTTATTGGCAAGACATCAGGATAGATCTTTTATGCATAATTAGAGATATTGTTCTAGCATTTGTGAGCCAGATGCAGGGTAAGGGCGAAGCACAGAGTATTAGAGAAAGAGAGATTTGGAAAATATATGTGAAGAGATTAAAATTGAAACCACATAAATGGAAGAGATAGAGAAAAAGGACTCTAAGCAGATAAGAAAAGAGAAATCTTAAAGAAATTTACATAAAGGGTTGACAGAACACAAAATAAAAACCAAATAAAACTATCCACATAATCGGTTTTCAACAAAAAAAGAGCAACAAAAAAATAGCAATGTAGTTTCCTCATTGTTACAAAGAGTTCTATTCTTTCCATAATTTGAGTGAACTCCAAAGTCAGAGATTTATGGACTAGTATGAAAGCAATGAAGAAAATGTGCTGATAAAGAGTCAAAGTACCTTGGCTAGGAAAATATACTTTTAAATTTCTTATTTGAGCTAATACTGATCTTTTCAATTCACAATTACATTAATCCTGAATGTCTAACACGTTGTAGACATGAAATAAATATTTCTTAATTAATTGTTTCACAATCAATGACACATTCCTCCTTTACCCCTTATAAAAAAAAGTATTTTACAGAGCATTAAGCTCAAGAGATGACTTATAGCTTAGAACCAAAATAAGCTCTTTTAAGTTAGAGATGGCTTCTGATTCATGTTAACTGTTCCCATGGAAATGAGATGCCCTTTGTAACAACAGAATTTCTGTATGGCAAAACATCCTTTGAATGGACTACTTATTATTTGAGCAAAATTTTCGTGAATTAATAAAGATATCTAGTCATTAGCTGACTGTCCTTACTATCTTGTTGGATTACTCCACACAGCAAGTAAAACAAAAACAAAAATGCATATATTTATAGCACTTTTACCTTTCCAAAATATTTTACGTAAATGATTTCATGTAAGCCTAACTATAACTTGTTGAATTATGTCTTATCTTTATTATATTCCCATTCTTTAGATAATAAAATTGTGATTCCATGCAACAACATGTATGGCCTTGCAGATAACATCTGCCAGAGGAAGAATTTCAAATCAGATTTTCTTGAATTTAAATGCTATTTTTGTTTATTGTGATACTTTAACAACTTAGGAACAGAGACTGGATAAACATGGTGGATTAACTAGAAATTTTTGGTTGGGCCATTCTTTGTATAAATATCATTTGCCAGTATCATGTTTTTAATCCTTGAGGTATATTAAAGGTCAGATTCAAATGTTAGCCCAAACTGCAAGATTCAGGCAAGATGTATAGGTCAAAGAGATGGAACCATGGTCTAATTCTGGTTAAGAATGCCTGTCAGGGCAAAGAATGCAAAGATAGCAATTAAGATGATCAAACACTGGAATTCAACTTCATTATGGACTCAAGACAACAAAATGATGCATGAATAAAGGTATCATTACTACAAAGAATTAAACCATTTGGCTACTATAATTCTCCCTTCTCTTGAAAAACATAGGGGGTTTATTGCTTTACTTTTTGTTTTTTTTTTAATTTTATCTTTTCATAAATACTTTAAGAGTCTGCTGTGCCTTATCATATTTATTCTGTGGTATGTTAATCCTTCTTCCAGAGGAAGAGGGAGAAAAATAATAAATAAATAAACAAAATTCTTAAAAAAGCAAAAACGAATAGGGAAATAATTGCATTTCAGACATAGACATCCACCTATTTATTCTAAGACTTGGTGAATAAAGATGAAGTATAGTTTTCTTAGAAGGGTACAATAATATAGTTTGAATGAGGTTCTGGATTCTAATTACATTACAAAAAACAATTCCTCTCTCTTCTAATGGGTCACTTCTGTTACCAGTAGGAAGAGAACTAGATGCATGAACTTTTTTGTTTGTTTGTTTGTTTTTGTTTTTTGCAAAGCAATGGGATTAAGTGACTTGCCCAAGGTCACACAGCTAAATAATTTTCTAATGTTGGAGACTACATTTGAACTCAGGTCTTTCTGATTCCAAGAGTATTGCTCTATCTCCTGAGACACCTAGTGCTCTCTAAAGTAAAGCACCACAAAATTGTAACACTAGACAAGAGTCAACGGAGTGCAAGGAAGCAAGTTTTATTAAAAAGAAATATGCTAAAAAGGATATTCAGGGACAAAAGTAGCAGGTTATATCTGCTAGTTATCTAGTAGAATGTGTACTAAAACTACATAAGCAGATGGATTATTTTAGGGTTGCTTATCAATAGAAAAATGATTGTGGTCATTATTATAGGTCATAATTTCCTCGTGTGACTCAGTGAATTTCGTTTCCCAAGTCGTTTTGCTATTTAACAAGGCAGAGCAATTATTGAATTCTTAAAGAAGGATAATGATTATGTGGAAATCAGAATTGGAATCCTGATTGACAGAAATGTTGGGTCATATATAATCAAATAAAATTAAACTGAAATTCAGTGGGAAAAGTATAGAACCCCTTTCTTTGATTGGAAAAAATCCTGCACAAATAGAAAATGAGAGAAATATGACTAGCACATACTTCATGTGTAAAATATCTCAAATTAACAAGGTATAAGAGCCATGTTACAAGTCAATCCTCTTTATGTCAGCCCCAAAATTTTATGTGAACTTAGTTATATTACCTAAACACAATGTCAAGAGAGGATAAATGTCTTCCTACAATTATCCTGTTGAGACCAGATATGCTATTTCTTCAACACTTGTGACAAAGTGGATAGAGAAATCACCTTGACTTCAGGAAATATGTGTGGAAGGCTTACTATGGGTCTCAGACTGTGTTACCTTAGTGTAAAATACTTAACTTCTTTGGATTCTAGGTATCTTCTTAATTATAATTTGCAGAGAAGTTGGTGAACTATATTTGTAGAAAGACATTCCTCAACAGGAAGTTCCCAAAGAGAATAAAATCATAGATTTAGATATAGGAGAAGATAATGAATATTTAGAAGTTAAAACTACCACCTGAGGTTCAATTGAAGGAATCTAAGAAATAGGCCATGAAGAAGTGATAACTTGCTTGGAGATGGAGGGAGAACAGAGAAAGTCATAATATAGAATATCAAGTGTTCTAAGGGTCAAGAGGATTAGCATTATTTTGCATGGATTTCAAGGACAAAAGTAAGCATCAGTGACAAAAATAAGCATAAGTGGATGGAAGTTACATATCAGAATTAGAGTGCATGTAAGGAAAACGGATTTCTCCTGCAATGTATAATAGGCTTCCTTGGGAAATAGATTTTTTGATTCTCTGATTCTAGTTTACTAAAATTATTTCAGGTTTTGAAATTTTGTCAATATTTTTCTTCTGTTTTTCACAAAACCACTTAACTCTTTCAGATAATGTCATAAGCACATGTCCTTGTCCCTAAGTGCTTAAAAGAAATCAGATAGGATCTAATGCATTTGGATAGCAAGGAGAAAAAGGCAGTCTGTTCTATCTGCTTTTGGTTCATAGGAATTGTTTGGTGAACATATTTTTATGTATATCTATCCATTCTTCTCTGGGTCTCTTTCTCTCTTGCTATCTCTTCTGTCTCTTTTTCTGTCTCTGTATGCCTTCATATTTGCCTGCCTGAATGTTGTTCTTTCTTTATCTGTCTTTCTTTTTTCTCTCCATGTCTCCCTCTGTTTGCCTCTGACTGTTTTTCTATCTTTGCTTCTGTTTTCTCTATTTCTGTCTCTCTGTCTCCATCAGTTTTGTTCTCTATCTCACGAAAACCCTCTCTAGCTCCACTTCCAAACTATCTCTTCTATTTTCTCTTCTGCCCTACTAACCTGATCTAAGGGGATGAAAATGGATAAATAGTGGTTGAGGGGATGTTAATTCCGAATTAAGCTTGAATCCCTTTTATCTCTGATGATTTGGGAAGAATATCTTCCACTCTCTTAAACTAGAAAACTCAAGAATGAACCCAAGACGATTTTAGCATATTAGTAAAATGGTTATTATCTAACACCAATGAGAAGGAGGGTGGGTCAGAGAGAGAAGGCACCCACCACTGACTCAAATTATTTGATTGAAATTTCAGTACTTGAAGTAATCACCTTGAATTAAAAAAAAAGGAGGTAATGCTTATGATGGAAATCCATTCCTTTGTGGACCTACTTGTAAATGCATGAAAATGAAAATTTGTCATGGTCTAAATAAAATTAGCCATTTTGGTAGTTTTTCTTGTTTTTATGTTTTGATTTTCTTTAAACACAAAGGTATTATTTGTCACAGATACAGCTGATAAGTGTGGCTTTGGCAAAGTTGACTATGTACAGATAATGATACTAGCATAACATCTACATGTTCTATATGTGTAAGCTTGGGCATGTCACGTAACCATGGTTACTTTAGTTCCTCATTTGTTAAATGAGCTAGAAAAAGATATGACAAATCATTCTAGTATCTTTGTCAAGAAAATTCCAAAAGGAAACATGGAGATTAAGACACAATTGAAACACCTGAACAAAGACACCCAAATAGCACACGCAGCACAAAAATTAAGTACTAAATAGAAAACACATGCAAAAACAAACTGAAATAGTCTAGAACTTGGAGGAAGTTTTGTCGATTTCTCTGTTGGGTTTCCGAGTGGATTTTAAACAGGATAATGTGCAATAAGGGACTAGTCTACTCCAGTTGCTTAGCAACAAATATTTACCTTCAGAGAGGACATCAGTTTAAACTTTTCTTTATCTATAATTCATTTTCTATACACAGGCTTATTGTCGTCAGACATCACTCACACCAAAGGGATATGATTGATTTTGTAATTTGGGGGGTCATTTAGTTAAAGCAGAATGTTGACATATTCTCATAGACTTCTGTTTCTTACTTCTTCCCTCATCTTTTCCTCAGGACAAAATTAGGTTTGTCAGGAACCAAATTGGTCAAGTTTTGTAACCTATATTTAAATCTGATTTTCCTCTATAATATTTTCCACAAATCATCACTCAGTCTTTGCTTCAATATATCCTGCATTTTCTTATCTGGCATCATGTTATACTCTTACAATACAATGCAAGCCCCTAAAAGCAAGAATTACTTTGATTTTATATGTGAATATCAAATTAAAGGAGCAGATAAATATTTTAGTGGAGAGAGTTCTGGATCTGGAGTCAGGAAGGCTGGAAATCAAATCTAGTCTTGTATACTAGCTGTGTAAGCTTGGGCATGTCATGTAACCATGTTTACTTTAGTTCCTCATTTGTAAAATGAGCTAGAAAAACAAATGATAAATCATTCTAGTATCTTTGTCAAGAAAATTCCAAAAGGAATCATGGAGATAAAGATACAAATGAGACACCTGAACAAAGACACCCAAATAGCACAAGCAGCACAATTTTGATGCTTAATTAGACTTGAGAGCAAGGAGTTCAGCTTGAAGGGAATTGTTTCTGTATTTTTTATGTTTCTCTCCCCTCTCTCTTCATTTCTGCCTTCCTGCATAAAATAAAGCTTAAGATGATAGGTCATTGATACTATGAATGGCACCCACATAATCCTGAGGCATTTCATTTCACTTATTATTAAGACATCATCTCAGACAATTACAAGCTTTTGATATTCAAGTGGCTTGTACTCTTTTAGACTCAGTTTCTTAATGAAAAAAATAATATTATATTAATGACCACTATTAAAGGATGTTGCAATGAACAAATAAAAAGTAAAGCAAATCCTATAATTTATCTAAATACCAGCTATTATCAAAAATAAATGAACATTTTAGCAAATATAAATATTTTAAAGGATACATTTATAAAATATACAGAGAATAAAGTCATATTTTAAAGGACACTTGTCATCTCCCAATTGACAAATAGTCAACGGATATGAATGGTCAGTTTTTAGATGAAGAAATTAAAACTATTCATGGCCCACTGGGGGAAAAAAAAACCTTTTAGCTCATTACTGATCAGAAAAATGCACATTAAAACAACTCTGAAGTACCATCTTACATATATGAGATGACCAAAATGGCATAAAATGAAAATGAGAAAGGTTGGAGGGGATATGAGAAAACTGGGTCACAAAAGGACTGTTTGTAGAATTGTGAACTGATCCAACCATTCTGGAGAGCAATTTGGAACTATGACCAAAGGATAATAAGCAACAGAATTGGTCCAACAATACCAATACTAGATCTGTATCATTAAGAGAACATTAAAAAGAAAAAAAAAAGACCCATGTATACAAAAATATTTATAACTGTTTTTACGTTGTCACACAGAATTGAACATTGAAGAGATGCCCCAAAATTGGAGTATGATGGAATGCATTATGGTACGTGAACATGATGGATTACTACTGTTTTTCTAAGAAATCATAAGCATGGGAACCTCCAGAGCACAGCCATGATAGGGACTTGCAGCAAGATAGCTTTTGGAACTCTTCCCAAAACAACTTTGAATGAATCACTAAAATCGATGCTAAAGTGACAGAACCCTTTTAGCAAGATATCTTGGAGGAACTTTAGGAAAAGGTTTGTCTCATATGAGTAAAAGGGAATTGTATCCCAGTGTCTATGGAAGAGTTGGGATATAAGAAAGAGGCTCTTAGCCATAAAGAAGTTCAGGTCTCAGTGCAACAGACCAATACTCTACCAGACCATCTATGTTAGTCTCAAATCCAGTTCAGAAAACAAGGTTCATGCATCAGATAGCTGGTCTGTTGATAAGCTACCAAAAACACAAGAAAAAGCAGAGCAGAAAGACATTGATCACTAACATAAAAAGCTTGGAACTATACAACCTGTACCCAAGGAGCACAGCTCAACTCTCAAAATGAGCAAAAAAAGGAAAAAGCGCTACCCATAGAAAGCTACTATTCTGATAGGGATGAAACAAAAATTCTGTCTCAGAAGAGGAAATCAATGACAAAATGATTTCATGGGAAACCTAAAAGTGGTTTATGAATTGATTTCAAATCCAAAAAATACTTCTTTAAAAGTGCTCATAAAATAAAAATTGAGAAAATAAGTGAGTCATGCAAGAAAATAATGAAAAATTGCCTGAAAAAGACTACATTTAAAAGTAAATTTCATTAACTATAAAAGGAAAATTACTCCTTTAAAAGAAAATTGAACAAATGGAAAAGGAGAACAATACATCTAAAAGTAGAATAGGCTAACTGGAAGGGGAAATACAAAAGTTAACTGAAGAAAATAAAGCCCTCAAAACAAGAACTGAATAAATGAAAATGAATTAATCTTTGAGACAACAAAATTCCATTAAACAAAAACAAAATGCTGCAAAAAAATATAAAGTATATTCTCAGAAAAACAAACATCTGACCCGGAAAAAATAGATCTGAGAGATTATTTATGAATTATTGATCTACCTGAAAACCCTAAGAAGAAAAAGAACCTGGACAATATTAGGTAGAAAATTATCTTGTAAAATTGCCCTAATATCCTACAACAAGAAAATAAAATAGTCCTTGAAATAATTCATCAATCATACCCAAAAAGATCCCAAATAAAAATGCCAAGGAATACGGTATTTAAATTTCAGAACTCTCAACTAAAGGACAGAATACTGCAAGTAGCCAAAGAAAGAACCCATTCAAATATTAGGAAGTTGCAGCCAGAAATACATGGGATTTGTTAGCTTCAGCATTAAAGAATTCAAGAAAATATGAAATTGCAGAGATCAAAGAAACTCAGATTTTGTACAAAGATCAACTAACAGGAAAAATTCAGCATATTCTTTCAGGGGGAAAGATAACTTTTTTCAATGAAACAGAGGACTATCAAATTTATCGGATTAAAAAGACTAGGACTGAACAGAAAATTTGATGTTCAAATACAAGATGCATAAAAAGAAGAAAAAGGTCAATTGAAAAGAAAAAAAATGTAATCAATAAGACTAAAATGTCTAAATCCCTACATGGGAAGATAATGCTTGTAACTCTTGAGAACTTAATTTTTCTTAGTTGAATGGAGCATACCTAGACAGATGATACAGGTATAAATTGACTGTGTGATATGAACAAAATTTTAGTTCTTAAGGGTTATAGTTCTATTGGAACAGTTGGACAGAGTTTACTTAGAAGAAAGAAAGTGTGCCTAAAAATTGATTAGAATATGAGTATGCTTCTGTCTATTCAGAATTATATTTTAATGGAACAATTGAGGGGAGTGTACTTGGACAGAGAGTGTGATTCTGAAGAAAATACAAAGTGTTATTACTTATAACCCTTGAGAATTGTTCTTCTATCAGGATAGGTGAAAGGTTCATACTTTGTTAGAATATGTGTATTCAAAATAGCTATAAAACAATTTAGATGGGGGGGTGGAAATGGTTGTTCTGTGAGAAGACCATGTAGGCATTAGGGGATAAATAATATCAAATGAAGAAGCAATCTATTCTAGTAGAGGAAAAGAAGTTGAGGGTGTGAGCACTGAGTAAATCTTACTCCTGATGGATTTGGCTCAAAGATTGACTAACATAGATTCCCAATTGCATTTACAAATTTTTCCTACCCTTCAAGGAAACAAGGAGTATTGGGTAATGGGAAAGAAAAGGGAAGAGGGGAGTGATAAATGAGAAGGGAAATGTAAAAGTCAAAAGTTTAAAAAGTAGTGAAAGGAGAAAGGAAGAAGCAAAAAGAAGTGGGTATTATAAAAGGTAGGCCAGTTTGAGGGAGGCAGCTATCAGACGAAAAGGTTAGAGATGATGGATAAAGAGAAAGAAAAGTACAGTCAAGGGGAAGGTAGGTTGGGAGGAAATTCATAATTAGTAATCATAACTGTGAATATGAATAGTATGAACTCTTACATTCAATGGAAGTGGATAGCAGAGTAGATTAAATAACAAAATCATATAATATATTGTTTATAAGAAACACATTTGAATCAGAGAGATAAATACAGGGAAAAGGCTTAAAAGATAACAGCAAAATACATGATGTTTCAGCTGAAGTAAAAAACAAACCTAATTAAAATAGATTAGGAAGGAAGTTACATCTTACCAATAGCTACCATAGACAATGAAGTATCATCAGTATTAAAAAAAATATATGAACAGAATGGTTTAGCATTCAGATTCTTGGAGAAGAAGTCAATGAGTAACATGGAGATATAGAGAACAAAACGATCAGTGGGAGACCTAAAATCACCTCTTTCAGAATTAGATACATTTAACCACAAAAGTAGTAAGAAGGAAAGTGAGAAGGTGAAAGGAATCTTAGAAAAGTTAGATATGATAAACCTCTGAAGAAAATTGAATGGGTTAGAAAGGAAAATACCTTGTTTTCTATGGTCATGGCAATACAAAAATTGACACAAAAACCTCTCAATAAAATACAGAAAGGTAGAAATATTAGATGCTTCTGTTTCATATCACTATGTAATAAAAATATAGGTAATAAAGATTCATCACCCAATATTATACAATGAAGCATTTGATGAACAAATCATAGAAATAATAAATTTATTCAACATAATCACAGTGAAGAGACATCATATGAAAACTTGTGTGATGCACCTGGATTTGATATTAGGGGAAAGTTCATATTTCTAAATGAATAAAAAGGAGAAAGAGAAAAATCAATTAATTTTATATGCAAATAAAAAGACTGATAAAAACAAATTAAAAATCTCCAATTAAATATAAAGGAAGAAATTCTGAAAATCAAAGAAGAAATTTATATAACTTAATGTAAATAAATTTTGTATTAATAAGTAAGACTGAGTAGGTTTTGTGAAAAAAAATAATTTAAATTAAAAGAAGAAAACTAAATTACTAGTAGCAAAAATGAAAAGGGTGAAATCATTACCAATGAGGAAAGGGATCATTCAGAGCTATTTTGTCCAACTTTACATTAACACATTTAACAATATAAGGGAAATGAATTAATATTACAAAACTATAAACTCTCCCAACTAATAGAAGATGAAATAGTATACTTAAATAACCCTATTTCCGAAAAAAATATTAAACAAGACTTCAATGAGTTCACTAAGCAAAGATTCAGATAGATTTACAAGTTAATTCTAGCACACATTTAAAGAATATTTGTAAATATTCCATATTTGTAACATTAGGTAGAGACTTGAGAGGTTCACTTTCATGACTTTTCCCATTAAAACACCAGAGCAGAGGAACAAATTGAGTTTTCCTGAAAATGATGGCAAGCAATATCTATCTAAAACTAGAAATAAACATTATATGCAAAACTAAAAGCATTCCCAATAAAATCAGGATTGAAACAAAGATTCCCTTTATCACTAATATAATTCAGTATTGTATTAGAGATGTTTATTTTGGGATTAAGAGAAGGGAAATAAATTAAGGTAGTAAAATCAATGAGGAAATGAAAC
The DNA here is from genome assembly GCF_037893015.1 of Macrotis lagotis. NCBI lineage: Eukaryota > Metazoa > Chordata > Mammalia > Peramelemorphia > Peramelidae > Macrotis > Macrotis lagotis. Next base: position 30,335,184 of record NC_133658.1, read on the forward strand.
TCTCATTCTTTGCAGTTATACCATTATATACTTAAAGGACATTAGAAAATGAATTTAAAAACTATATGAAAAAAATAGCAATTTGAACAAAGTATTAGAATTTAAAATAAATCCACATAAATCATCATCTCTTTTATATATTACAAAATAATCCCATAAGCAAGAAAGAGAAAGAGAAATTCCATGAAGAGTAGCTGTAGACTACATAAAATATTGGACCATATACCTCACAAGAAAAATTCAGAAACTATATGAACATAATTACAAAATACTTTTTATGCAAATAAAATCATACCTAAATCATTGAAAAATGTCAATAGCTCAGGGGTAGGTTGAGGTAATATAATAAAAAGATCAATTGTACATTAAGCAAATTATTTTTTGTATCAAGCTAGCAAAAGACTATTTTACAGAGATTAAAAATACTTTCCAGAGATTAAAACATTATCTGCAGGAAAATTAGGTCAAGAATGTCAAGGAATTAATGGGAAAAAAGTAAAGTAGTCCAACTATACCAGTTCTAAAAACTGTACAACAATGGTGAGAGAATTATTATGGAAATTATGAGAGAATGTTATGGAAAATGTTATCCACATGTAGAGGAAAAAGTGATGGATACTCATGTGCCCCCCACTTCATTCTAATTCTTCCTTAACAAACTGACCGATGTGGCATTATGTAAAACACAATTGTTCATGTACAACCTATATCAGCAACTTTGCTCTGAAGGGAGAATAAATAATAAAAGAAAAAAGAAAAGAAACCATGGACAGATAGACATTATTTTCTTTTCTTTTTTTGTTTTGTTTTGTTTTTTTAATTTATTTTTTATTCTCATTTTGTACAATTTTTTTTACATTAATGAAATATCCTTGTTTACAAGTAAACAAAATAACCCCTCTTCCCCCATGAATATAGATAGACTTGCTTGGGCGAAAAAAGTAAATGGAAGAGAAAAAAATTAAAATAAAAAAATAATAGTAATAATTGTAGATATGGCCAGGTGGCGCAATGGACGAAGTACCAGCCCTGGAGACACGAGCACCCGAGTTCATATCCAGCCTCATAAACCCAACAATTACCCAGCCATGTGACATGCAAGCCACCCGATCCCCACTGCCCTGCAAAAACCAAAAAAAAGAAAAAAAAAAGACCCAAAATAAAATAAAATAGTAATAATAGTAGGGGTGGCTGGGTGGCAGACAGAGCATTGGCCCTTGAGCCAGGAGCACCTGGGACCGAATCCGGCCCCAGACACCCAAAGATCACCCTGCTATGTGGCCCCAGGAAGGCCATCCAGCCCCATTTGCCCTGCATCCTCCTCCAAATAATAATAACAAAAAATGTGCTTCAGTCTTTGTTCCAACACCAACAACTCTGTCATGGGTGGATCTCATTCTTTATGATAAGTCCATCAAAAAAGTTACTTCCATATTTTTCCACTGTTGCCATTGCTGATCGCAACTCCCTCCTTTCTTATTTCTCCACTACCATGTACTCTATTTTCTCTCTCCTTTCACTCTGACTCTGCTGTAGGGTCATTGACTGGCTCAGCAGACAGATCCCTGATCCTGGGCCCAAGAAGTCCTGAGCCCCCATAACACCCCTTAGGTCCAAAATCCACCTGGCCCCATGGTCCCAGACAGGCCATCCAATCCCAGCCCCTTGCAAGAAGTAAAAAAAAAAATGTGTTATATCTGACCGCTCTCCCCCCATGGCCCATCCTTTCCTCCATCACTCACATCCCCACCCCTTCCCCCTGCTCCCCCCTCATTCTTACTCCAGATGGCTTTACCCCATTGAGTATATATGCTGTTTCCTCTCCTAGCCACCTCTGATGAGAGCAAAGATACCCTCATTCCCCCTTGCCTCTCCCCTTCCATATCATTGCAATAGCTCATTGTAATAAAAAAATCTTATGTGAAATATCTTGGCCTATTCCCCCTCTCCTTTTTCTTTCTCCCATTCCATTTCCCTTTTTTTTTTTCTATTGACTCCATTTTTACACCATACTTTTTCTTCGAATTCAGCTTTCTCCTGTGCTTCAACTATAAAAGCTCTCTCTACCTGCTCTATTAACTGAGAAGTTTCATATGAGTATTATCAGTGTCATTTTTCTATGCATGAATACATGCAGTTCATCCTCATTAAGTCCCTCATATTTCCCCCCTCTCCTCCAATCTCCATGCTTCACCTGAGTCCTGTATCTGAAGATCAAACCTTCTGTTCAGCTCTGGCCATTCCAAAAGGAACCTTTGAAATTCCCCTGGTTCATTGAAAGCCCATCTTTTTCCCTGGAAGAGGACATTCAGCCTTGCTGGGTAGTTCATTCTTGGCTGCATTCTAAGCTCTTTTGCCTTCCAGTATATTGTATTCCAAGCCCTACGAGCTTCCAATGTAGTTGCTGCTAAGTCCTGTGTGATCCTGACTGCAGCTCCACAATCTTTGAACTGTGTCCTTCTGGCTGCTTGTAATATTTTCTCTTTGACTTGGGAGTTCTGGAACTTGTCTATAATATTCCTAGGGGTTGGTTTTTTGGGATCTCTTTCTCTGGGGGATCGGTGGATTCTCTCCATTTCTATTTTGCCCTCTGCTTCTAGAATATCAGGGCAATTTTCCTGTAGTAATTCTTTGAAAATGATGTCAAGGCTCTTTTCCTATTCATGACTTTCAGGTATTCCAATAATTTTTAAATTATCTTTCCTAAGTCTGTTTCCATATCAGTTGTTTTTTCAATGAGATATTTCACATTTTCTTCTAATTTTTCATTTTTTTGGTTTTGAAGTATTGATTCCTGATTTCTGACAAATTCATCAGTCTCCCTGATTTATATTCTTTGTCTGAAGGATTTTTTCTCCTCAGAGAGTTTTCTTATCTCTTTTTCTATCGAGCCAATTTTGCTTTTTAAAGCATTCTTCTCTTCAATAACTTTTTGAACTGTTTTATCCATGTGACCTAAGCTGGTTTTTAGCATGCTATTTTCTTCAGCATTTTCTTGGATCTCCTTGACTAAGCTGCTGACTTCATTTTCATGTTTTTCCTGCATCTCTACTTTCTTTCCCCAGTTTTTCTTCCAACACCCTCATTTGATTTTCAAAGTCTTTTTTGAGCTCTGTCATAGCCTGAGCCCAATTTCTGTTTTTCTTGGATTCTTTAGATGCAGGAGCTTGTGCTTCCTCATCTTCAGACTGAGTATTTTGATCCTTCTTGGGCTCATTTGCAAAATATTTCTCAATAGTCTTGCTTTTGTTTCTCTGCTTGCTCATTTTCCCAGCCTGGGCCTGGTTTGGGGTGCTTCCTGAGCTTTTGGGACACTCCCACAAGGGTCTCAGTGTGTGAGGCTCTGTCCTCCCTCCTGGTCTGTGAATGACCATAAGCGCCCCCCTCTGCCACGGGCCTGAGGTGGGGGGGGGCCTGCTGTTCTATGGGGGGGCCTAGACTGCGATCAGGATCTGAATGTGGTCAGAGCCCCAGAGTCCTGTTCCAGGGGCAGAGGACAGAGCTCTGCAGTCTCTCTTCACTCCCCTCCCTCAGCTCAAAGGGCTCATGCCTTGGGGGCTCCTGCTTACCAGCTCAGCCTGCTTCTGTTTCCTGGTCTGGGGAAAGACCATGCTGCTCCCTGTGTGCCCGGAGAGCTGGGCTCCAAGTGCTCGCTCTGGCAGAGGTCCCCCGCTGTTCCCCCACTTTGTGCCTGGTTCTCCTCGGGGTGCAGCTCAGGAGACTCCCCTGCTGCTGTGAGCTGTGACTCCCAGTGCCCTGGGGCAGCCTCCGGGAGGCTGAAGTTCTTTCCCTCTGGCCACCCCTCTGGCGGGCCGCCTCTCCGACCCCGGGTAGCAGAGCCTTTCTGCTCTTTTCCAGGTTACCTTGAGTGGGAGAACTCTCTAACTGGGTCCCTTTGTGGGTTCTGTCTCTCAAAAGTTTAGTTAGAGTCCTTAGCTTATGAGTTTTATCAGAGAGCTCCTAAGACTGGATCCCTTCTTGTTGCCATCTTGGCTCCACCCTCTCCAGATAGACTTTAGAAAAGCCTGAAAAACTTGCCTGAACTGATTTCAAGTAAATTGAGCAGGACCAGGATAACAATGCAACTTTTAACAGCAATATTGTGTGATGGTCAATTATGATAGACTTAGCTCATATTTTCATTTCAGTGATCAAGGACAATTCTAAAATCTTGTGATGGAAAATGCCAGCTACCTCCAGAGAAAAATCTAAGGAGTATGAATGCAGAACAAAGTATGCTATTTTCACTTTTTAAAACTTATTTTTTTTTCTCATGATTTTCCCCTTTAACTTTGATTTTTCATTCACAGCATGATCTAATATGGAAATATGTTAAAAATAATTGCATGTGTATAAGATATATTAGATTGCTCTCTCATGAAGGGGGGAGGGAAGTAGAAAAATGTGGAACTCAAAAGTTTTCAAAAAGACAAATGTTAAAAATTATCTTTGCATGTAATTTGAAAAAAGGATCCCCAAAAATCCCAACACAAAAATCAGTCTTTGTTCTGTGCTCTGTTCATTTGGGCAAGCAGGAAAATTCTTTATTCTTTATAATAACACTTAAAATATTGAAAGTCATTTTGCATCTTCCATAAATATCTCTTGGAGGGTCTCTCCAATATTTTAATGCATCCTCATTTGATATAATCTTAAAAGCCTTTTCCATTCTATTAGTCCTATATTGCAAGTGATCATATTTTAATTTCCCTTTCTAAAATGCTTCATCCAAACCTAAATAAGCTAGTTAAAATGTGAAATGACTATAATCGAACAGTTAGGTGATGAAGTAAATAAGATGATGGGACCTGGATTCAGGAAGACCTGAATTCAAATATAACTTCAGATATTTTCCATCTGTGGTCTTGATTAATTACTTTAGCTTCCTTTGGTTCAGTTTCCTTTTACATAAAATCGGCTGGAGAAGAATATGATAGAACATTCCAAGAATTGCCAAGAAAACCCCAAACAAAGTCACAAAGAGTCAGAAATGAGTGAAATGACAAAACCAATAGTTTTTCTATTTATAGATACCATACCCCTCAAGGAAACCCAGATTTTATTAATAATTTTTGCTTCCATAGCACACAAATCATTCAAATGAAGTTTATAACTCACTAAAATACCTAAATATTTTATTCAAACAAATCACAAAGTAACCAATCAACCTCTAACTTAAGGTTTATGATTTATTTATTGAACCCATGAATAAAAACGATGTATTTATTTCCTTCATGGAAATATTTTCTAAATTCTCATCTATCAAAAGAGTTTTGAATCTTGATGCTTCCAACTGATTTTTCCCTGTTCCTCTCACCTCTGAATTATCTGTAGTTTTGATAAGCATGCCATCTCCTTCTCTTCCTGGGCCAAGGTATATGAATAATTCAATTTTTATTTCAGTTCAATCAGAGAGAAACAGGTTTATACGTTTAGTTTGTTCAGTTCCAGTAGATACTGAGGTGAAAATCGTCACAGATGGAGATCAAGTATGGACAAATAATGTGAGTTCACTGCAGAAAGCTATTAGAAAAAATAAAGAAGGTAATATGCAATAAAATGTTATTTGTATGCTTGTATAAGTCATAGTCCCTCTGAATTATGAAAGACTTTTCAGAAGTTTGCTTTTCTTTTTGAACACTTACATCCAACTCTAGCCAGATGTTTCCATACAATTTTAGTTCCAGACCCTTGGTTGCTCACATAGATTGAATCATTACCTTCCAATGAGGAAGAATAAAAAAGTATCCAAAGTAGAGCAGTGTTTTGTCTTAGTGATCAATGACTTTCCATGTTAATTGAAGACTTCACTCTTATCTCCTGCTTGTTCTGTCCTGCCTTTTCCTTTCCTTTTTTTTTTTTTTTTTTTTTTTTAGGCTCTTGCAAGGCAAATGGGGTTAAGTGGCTTGCCCAAGGCCACACAGAGTAGGTAACTACTCCTGACTTCAGGGCTGGTGCTTTATCCACTGCGCCACCTAGCCACCCCTTTCGTTTCCTTTCAAACACAGTTTTACTGTCTATGTAGAATTAGTGACATTTGGTCCTTGGTATTGGTGAACACCTTGTTCTTCCCTTTCACTCTGGCTTCTCTCTCATTGCTTCTCTTAACTTTTATTTTTGTATGTCCCAATTCTGATTTACATACTTGGGCTTGGCTTAAAATGTTGTTTTAATATATCCCAAATTCAAAGGGGAGGATGATAGATCTTAAGCTGGAAGCAAAATCTATGGACTTTTATTTCTACTTCCACATTTTACAGGTATGGAAATTAGGATTAGTAAAAACAACTCATTCAAGGTCATACAATTATAGACCTACAACTGGAAGGTATCTTAGAGTCCATATATCCTACAAAGTCTTTCCTGATCTCATACTACCTACTCCAAGTACATCTCCTGAGTCGACTATTCTATACTTTCAAGGAAGAATACCTTTTAGTCATTACATTCTTTTTACCTTTTACAATTTTATTTGGTATTTTATTTTCCTCCAGTATATGCAAAAACAATTTTAAACATTTTTAACTTTGAATTATAAATTATACACCTTTTCCCTGCCCATCCTCACCATTGAGAAGGTAAACAATTTGTTATGGGCTATACATATATGATCATGCAAGGAAGTCCTATAATAATCATGTTGTGAAAGAAAAAATAGATCAATAAAGAAGCTTTGAGCAAATATTAAAGTTTAAAAAGTATGCTTTAATTGTTTATAAGACACAATCCATTCTTTCATTCTTTCTCTGGGGATGAACGGTCCTTTTCATCATTAGACCTTCAAGAGTTGTCTTGGATCATTAGCAAGAATTGCTAATAAATTAACAACTGATCATCATGCAATATTACTGCTACTTTGTACAGAGAACATTTCACTTTGCATCATCAAATGTAAGTCTTTCCAGGATTTTCTGAGAACATTGGTTCATCATTTCCTAAAGCAAAATAGTATTACATTATGATCACATACCATAATTTTTTGGGGCATTGTCCAATTCTTGGACACCACTCAATTTTCAAACACTGACACTAGAAGAGAGCTGCTATAAATATTTTTGCATATACAAGTCAATTTCTTTTTGTTTTTTATCTTTTTTTTTTTTGGATGCAGATCTAGTAGTGTCAACGTGTAGGCATGGTTTTATAGTCTTTTGGGCCTAGTTCCATCTTTCCCACATCTTCTCCAACATTTGTCATTTTTTATGTCATTAGAAAATCTAAAGTAGTAGTACTTAAGAATTGTTTTAATTTTCATTTCTCTAGTTAATAGTTACATCACTTATTTTTCCAAATGGCTGGGGCTAGCTTTGATTAGTTTCACTGAAAATTCTTTGTATATTTTAACAATTTATCAGTTAGGGAATGGATCCTATTTTTATAAATTTGATTCAGTACTCTATATGTTTTGAGAAATATGTTATCAAAGAAACCTACTTCATTTTTTTCACATTTACTATTGCTAAATGCAATTCCCTCCATCCTATCCCCTGCAATCCTGTTTATTCTATTGTCTTTCTCCTTTCTTGCAGTACCTCTTCAAGAGTGTTTTCTTTTAACTATCCCCTCCTCCAATTTGTCCTCTTTTCAATACACTGGCCCTCCACAAATACACTTATACACTTCTCTTATCTCTTTCCCCTCCTAGTTTCCGATGTCATGTTAGATTTCTATATTGAACTGAGAATGTATTTAATTTCCTTTTAAACCAATTCTGATGAAGCTCACTTTTTCCCCTCACCTCTTCTCCTACACTGTAAAATCCTTTTCTTGCCTTTTTATATTATATAATTTTTCCCATTCTACCTCATTTTTCCTTTTTTCCTTCTGCATTTTTAGATATTCATTTATATCCAAAATCAAAACTGTGTTCTCCATTGATACAAATATGTACATATATATATATATATATATATATATATACATATACATATACATATATATGTACATATATATGTGAATTGCTTTGGTTCACCAGTATCACAAACCCATGTAGGAATGTAAATAGTTTAACCCTATTAAGTCTCTTCTGATTTCCCTTGTTACTTTATATTTTTAAATTTTTTCTTGAGTCTTGTAACCGAAGGTCAATTTTTCTGTTCAGTTTTGGTCTTTTCATCAGGAATATTTGTAAATGCTCTATTCCATTGAAAGTCAGTTTTTTGGGGTGGCTAGGTGGCACATTAGATAGAGCACTGGCCCTGGAGTCAGGAGTACTTGAGTTCAAATCCAACCTCAGACACTTAATAATTACCTAGCTGTGTGGCCTTGGGCAAACCACTTAACCCCATTGCCTTGCAAAAAATAAATAAATAAAAACCTAAAAAAAATTAAAAAAATAAAAAGAAAGTCAGTTTTTCCCATGAAGGATTACACTTGGGTTTTCCTAGGTAGGGGATTCTTAGTTATAATTCTAGTTCCATTGCCCTTCAGAATATCATACCCCAAGTCCTTTATCCTAGTATAGAAACTGTTAAATCTTTTGTTATCTTGAGTAAAGCCCCATTATATATAAATTACTTTATTCTGTTTGCTTGCAACATTTTGTTCTTGATCTGGGAGCTCTAGAATTTGACTATAATAATCCTGGGACTATTGATTTTGGGATCCTGTTCAGGAAGTGATTGGCAGATTCTTTCAATTTCTGTTTTACCTTCTGGTTCTTGAATGTTAGGGCAGTTTTCCATGATAATTTCCTAAAAGATGATGCCTCAACTCTAACTTTTTCAAGAAGTTCAATAATTTTTAAATTAACTCTTACAGAACTATTTTCCACAATAGTTTTGTTTTTCTTCCCAATGAGATATTTTTCCCCATTCTTTGGCTATTACTTGGATATATCTTGATTTCTCACAAAATTGCTAGCTTGCAATTGCTGAATTCTGATTTTTAAAGAAATATTTTCTTCAGTGAGTTTTTCTATCTCCTTTTGCATTTGACCATTTCTACTTTTTAAAACATTCTTGCACCTCATTGGCAATTTATTCCTCTTTTACCATTTGATCTAATCTGCGTCTTAGGGTGTAATTTTTTTGGTAATTTATTGTGTCTCCTTTACCCTACTTTTGACTCATTTTTCATGATTTTCTTGCACACTCATCTCACTTCCTAATTTTTCTACTACCGCTCCTACTTCCCTTTCAAAATTCTTTTTCTATTCTTCCATAGTCTAAAACCAATTCTTATTTTTCTTGGAGGTTTTGGATAAAGGAGCTTTGAATGAGTGCTTTGATCTTCCTTGTCACAATAATAAATTTCTATGGTCGGACTATTTTTTTCTTTTATTTGTTCATTTTCCATGGCTATCACTTGATTCTTAACTCACTTGTTAAAGTATGATTCTGCTTCTATGGTGGAGGATATATCATCCTACGATTCCTGAGTTTCTTACAATTTTATCAGATACTGGGGTGGCTAGGTGGCGCAGTGGATAGAGCACTGGCCCTGGAGTCAGGGGTAACTGAGTTCAAATCAAGCCTCAGACACTTAATAATTACTTAGCTGGGTGGCCTTGGGGAAGCCACTAACCCCATTTGCCTTGAAAAAAAAACTAAAAAAAAAAAACAATTTTATCAGATACTTCTACTGACCTTACAATTCTTCCAAGGTAATATGATCTAAAGAATAGTGTTGTGTTTATTCTTCTCTTGACTTTTGCTCTGTTATATGAGTAAATATGTACTCTTTTTCACTTGTACTCTTTTCTTTTCTAGAAGTATGAGGACAATCCTTGCGCCCCTGTGGCCACAAGAGCTGATGTGCCAGTGTTCTTCTGAACTAACAATCAGTACTGTGATGTGGAACCAAATCCTGCCTCAGAGCTAGCAAAGATATCCTTGTCATTTCTTTGCCATCTGTGGGCTGACAGCTAAGGAAGCAGGGCTACCATTGTTGATTCCGTGATTTCAAAGGTCCAGTGTGCTGGGTCCTGAGCTGCGTTGGGGTGACCTGAGCAGGGCCATGCTCCACTCTCATCCACTCGTGAAGGACATTTCTTGTTGACCTTTCACATTGTCTCTGTCATCGATGGACTGAGAGCTCCGAAAATAACTGCTTCTTCAGTTCATAAAGTCTATACAGTCTTCCCTGCCACAGCCTACTTGACTGTGGTCCTCTGTACTCCTGTTCTAACACATATATGCCCTGTCCTTCTACCCTGTCTTGGACTGGAAAATCATTTCACTTGTCCTTCTGTGAGCTCTGCAACTCTAAACTTTGTTGAGCATCAACATTTAAAGGCATGTGGAGGTGTTTTAGAGAACTCAGGAAAGACCCTATCTTTACTCTGCCTACTTCTTGTCATATTCTTAATATATAGTAGGTGTTAAATAAATTGAATGGAATGAAAGACATAGATTATTATAAAAAGGCTAGCATTGTTTAGTCTTAGAGAGTAGTGAATCTTCCTTAATAAGATTAATTTAGAACATTTCTTTTTATCTTATGTACTGTTTGAATTGGTTCCTTGCTTTTCTGTTCTCTTGCATTTTCCTATAATAATATCAACAACTCTAAAAAGATCATTTGATCAAACTTCCATGGCTCTCTATACTTGGCTTGTCCTCTATTCAGACCCTAATTTTGTTTGTCAACAATGCTTTTAGGTGTTCATAAGGATGGATAGACAGGGTGAGATTAATTTGTTCATTGTCTTTCCTTTACTGTCGTTCAGCCAAAAAGTAATCTATAGACAGTGTTTGCAGGGGGAAAAAATCAAAGTCTAAGGGGGGCCAGGAAAAAGCTTTGGTGTTAGTTTATTTTTTTTTATTTTTGGACAAAAGGGTTGTGTTGTAAATGTCTGTATGGGAATGCTTCCCTGGTAATGTTTTGATTTTCATAAGCCTAAAAGGTCTAACTAGAAGAGACAACATAGATACTTTCTTCACAGACCTGATTTCATGTTTGTTTGTTTCTTGTTATAGGTATTATTATGTTTTTCCTTTTATTTTTGTTTTGTTTCTTTTTTTGTTTTTTGGTAAGGCAATGGGGTTAAGTGGGTTGCCCAAGGCCACACAGCTAGGTAATTATTAAGTGTCTGAGGCTGGATTTGAACTCAGGTACTCCTGACTCCAGAGCGAGGGTTCCATTCACTGTGCCACCTAGCTACCGCTGTCCTTCTTTATTGAAGAAGACCATACCATCAGGGAAATCATGACAAGCACATGAACTGGAGTTTAGTGGGGAGGGGTCTGTGCTAAGTCACCAGACTCATTTTCTCCTCTAGGGCCATAAGGGCCCAGGGGGCAGATATGAATCAGAATGACTGGAGATGTCTGTAGATGCAAAGAAATCTGGGGTAAATCTCGGGTAAGCCTAAGGTCACATAGCTAATGACTGCCTACTTTCTGAGGCTGGATTCAAAACACCTATCCTCCTGACTCCAAGACCAGTGCTCTTTCCACTGTGCTACCTGGAGGGAGGATTCACTGTAGAATGAGAACAGATACCTGAGTCAGTCTTAGGACTTTAAGAATAGGCTGGTCATAAAGAAAGATCAGTATAGATGATTTCTATAAACCAGGACCTTTTGCTTTTGTTTCTTGTTTTATACTTTTTCATTACTTAGTTTTCAAACTTAGTCAAGCTATTTTTCTCCCAGTTCATAATCTTATCACCCCAATGATGTTCTGAATGTCTACTTATAAAAAAAATTTCATTTCAGACTGTGATATCAGGAATACAATCCCAAACTTCTGTTTCAGCCATTGATCAAGGATCTTTCTCCTCAACATAACATTCCTTTGCACATTGATCTGAAAGTCTTCATGACTAAGAGTGAATACGTTTTTCTAATTTCATAACTTGCATGACATGGGATCTTTACAGGCTATTGTAAATAGTAGATATGCTGCAAGAGGTTTTTCTTTGTTGTCTTTCTCTGTTTCTCTATGTATCTCAGTCACTCTGTGTCTTGTTCCTATATCTCCGTCTCTCAACCTCTTTCTTTTCTGTAAATTATCTCTCTTTTTCTTTATCTTTGTCTCTATATTTCTCTCCTCTTTCCTTCTCTCTGTTTCTTCCTTTGCTTTTGTCTATATTTCTATTTCTCTCTCTTTTGTACAATATCTCAAATTGCTTTTTTTGCATATAGTCAATTTGATGCCTCCTAATCACTTCAAAATCAATGTATCTAAAGCAATATTCATTATCATTACCTAAATCCACGTCTCTTCAACCCTGTCAATTTCGGTAGATCCCATTTTTCCTTTAGTCACTCAGATTTGAAATTTCATAAATATGTTTTACCCTCCACTTTCCCTTACCTATGTACTTACCTTACGTATCTAATATCTTAGCCTATTCTGCTAATTCTTCTTTGCTAAAACTTTGTGATTTCTTGTATGTTTCTCTTATCGACTTTGACAGTGCCAGGATACTGTTAATTGATGGCCTGTTTCAAGTTTCTCCCCACTACAGCTATAAAATTTAGTATTTTTTTAAAGCCTGTCATTACCTTCCTAACACTTTACACTATAATATATATATATATACTAGATGATTCCATGACACTAGTCTCTTTTTTCTTTTTCCTCATAATGTATCATATCTCCCAACACCTTTTTATTGGCTATATAGAGGAAACTCTGTCTGGAATTTTTGACTTCATAATCTCCTTATCCTGGTTAATCTGGAGGCAAGTCTAAGCTAAAATTCTAATATCTGGAAGAGACCTTTTTTGATTATCATTACTTTTAATTCATTGCTTTCAATTTATCCTGAATATTTCTTCTTTAACCATAGTTATTCATAAAATTAACTCATTAATTCCTTGAGCACAGTTAGGGAGTGCAATGGATAGAGTACCTATCCTGGAGTCAGAAATACTTGAATTCAAATCGTACCTCAGACACCTACCAGCTGAATGATACTGGGTAAATTATTTAATTCATTGACTCCTTGAGGGTAGGAATACTAATTTCTCTTGTTTTTATTTATTTATTTTTAAATCTCCTCAGTGCTGAACATAGTGCCCTACACATGGCAATTATTTAATAAATGCTTATTAAGATGATTTTCTAGGAAAAATGTCAGGTATGAAGTAAAAATATTTTTAATAGATAGTTATAGGTTTAAATGTCTGAGGATTCAAAATAAAGGATTTTTCACAAAAATATAAAATACTAGGTTAACATAGTAAAAATAGTTTGTATTCCAGGCTGCAAAAATAAAAACATAGTGTAATGTCTTGGAATGACTAATTAAAAGGTGAGAAGATGGTAGAAGGTCCAGATAGATTTTTAAGGCAAATCATATCATATTTTATACCATTGTATGTTGCAGATAGATTTTCGATGATTGATAGAAACAGATAACAGATACATAATTACATGCATACATATTTATATATACATACATAAATGATAGATATTGAGGGAATATTAGATATATTAACAGATATATTTCAATTTTTCAACAATATTTATATATATAAATATTTATGCACTATGTAATAAATACCTATTTGGACTGATATAAACATAATGATCTTTAAAACAGTGAGATAGAGTATAATCATGTTTATATATAAATTTACATAACTATATTATAGCAATATAGATGATGTATAGATAGATCATTATCGATAAATAGATAGATTTAAAGGACAACTAAGTGGCAGAGTGAATACTAACCCTGGAGTGAGAAGACTGAAGTTCAAATTCAGATACTTGCCATTTCCTAGCTGTGTGAATTAATATAACTCTGATTACCTTCTATCCAGGACCATCTCCAATTGTCCTGGCCATTGGACCCAGATGACTCTAGAGGAGAAAGTGAGGCTGGTGAATTAGCATAGCACACCCTCACTACAATCCAATTCATATGTTTGTCATGGCATCACCTCCTCTAATGGCATGCTTTTCTTGGAGAAAGAAAGAAAGAAAGAAAAGAAGAAAGAAAGAAAGAAAGAGAGAGAGAGAGAGAGAGAGAGAGAGAGAGAGAGAGAGAGAGAGAGAGAGAGAGAGAGGAAAGGAAGGAAGGAAGGAAGGAAGGAAGGAAGGAAGGAAGGAAGGAAGAAGGAAAGGAAAGGAAAGGAAGGGGACAGAGAGAGAGAGAGAGAGAGAGAGAGAGAGAGAGAGAGAGAGAGAGAGAGAGAGAGAATGAAAAAGAAAAAAGAGGGACAGAAAGAAAGAGAAATTAAAAAATAGCCTGTGATATAAAGGCTTAAAAAGGACAATTAGGTGGCATAATGGATAAAACATTGATCCTGAAGTTAGGAGGACTTGAGTATAAAATTGACTTCAGAAACCAGAAACTTAGTAGATGTGTGACATTGTGCAAGTCATTTCACCCTGAATGCCTCACTGAAAAAAAAATTTTCAAGGCACATTTTTCAGAAAATTTTTTAATACTCCTTAAATTTCCTAATCTGGGACCGAAATGCATAATAGTGGGTCATAGAATAGATATTTCTTTGCTAACATAATACATAACATCAACTATTTAAAGAGCAAACCCAACATATGTATAATAAAACATGATAGATTATAAATTATAAAATAAAATTTATGTTTGCTTAATTTTTTTTGTTTTAAAACCACCATCCTTATTATATGAGTATAATCACATTCCATGTGGTTATGTTAGATATATAAGCTAAAAACCACTGTGTTAGTCTTTCATCAAAGATTAGTCTACCATAGTTTTTCTAAATATTCTAGAAAATTGTCTATTTTAGACTTTCATCTACATCATAATGCACTTCATTCAGAGATGGCTTCGAGTCCCTTAAGGTTAGAGGAGGTGAATAGCCCTGACGTAATACTAGTGGGAAAGCAGTGTAAACAAATAATATCATAAAAAATTAAAGAGCATCATTTCCATTGAATTTACAGAATGAAATATTGGATTTATTACAAAATATTAATTACACTTAAATTTAATTTCCAGCTTTGGATTTAAGAGGGATTGACAGGTCTTATTCACAGCTAAGGTTGGAATATTTAAATGCAAATCAAGGTTGATTTTTTGGTTTTGTTTTGGATTTTGGTCTCTTTACAAGAGCTACACTCATGATGACTTATTAAAATAGACCTTTGAGGCAAATACATTATGAGAATATCTGTATTGCTGTATCCAAATTATAAAACTAATTTAGTCATAAATTCAGAGCAATATATGAAGCCCATTCAAAAATTCTGCATGTAAAGATTGCATGTGAGTAAGATTGTATCCCTGCAAAACAGAAAACTACTGCTATGCATATGAATTTTTAAGAAAAATTGTTAAATATTATTATCAAATCATTTGAGCTCCTACTAATGGAGATGCATTTTATACCTCCTAGGCATCTATCTCACTCCTTTAGTTAGAAATTTATATTCAGTATATGTGACTGATTCATAATATTTACAGCATACAACCTGAGATGAATGTTTCATATCATAAAATACTAAATTTTGAGATCAATATTCTGGATGTTAGATTTATGTAGATTTGTAGATTGAGAGCTTATGCGAGAGTCTTTCTATGATGGGAAGCTTTCACTGTTATTAATTTGCTTTAAAAAACCCCTTTAGAATTGGTCATAACCACAAATATACTAGATTTTCTAGGCAATTCCAATCATTTCATACTTCTGAGCAATACCGTACCCAGACAATTCAATTCATTTCATAAAATTATAGACTTTCCACATTTAAAGAGGCCTCAGAAGAAAAGAAGTTTAACATATAGCTTGGTTTCTCCAAGATTACCAAGAAATTTTACATCCTGACATGTAATCATACAGCCTTAGTTCTAAAGACACCAAGTAAGGGTTGTCTCACTACATCATTGAGTAGTATATGCTACCTAGAGAAAATGCCATTTGTAAGCAAATATTTTGGCTTTTTTCCCCATGGTTTCTTCAATCTAAATTTGTCTTTTCAAAATCGTATGCTTGTTGTAATTTTTGTCTCCTAGTAAATGTTTAATGAATGAAGGGTCATTGATTGTTTGATTTATCATTATGTACCTATTTCTGGAACTAATGCTACTATTAAATTAGCTCATCATTTTTCTCTATTAAATATAGCATCTTCACACCACTATTTTTAGCATAAATAAAATATTGCTTTTGAAATATATCTAGGTTCCTGATGATTCCATTAATAAATCTTCTGTAGTAGCTAAAGATATTATTTGAAGTTATAATCATGTAGAATACAACAGTTTCATGTCAACAGAAATATTAAATGTGGATGAAAATAAGGTGTAGCCTTTTCAGGGAATATAACTGTATGA